>NC_053155.1:98883722-99186222 GCF_016835505.1 Polypterus senegalus | reverse complement strand
TCTCTCTTCCATTCTTGATCCTCTTTTTGTTTTGTTTTTTTTTGTTTTTGTAAATACAACATTTTTCATCTGGTTTCTTTACATGACATTGCTGGCAAGGGAACTTTAATCACCCATTTAAACTCAGTCTTAAAAGAGACAAAACTGTTAGTTTCTTGTTGAATTACACCCACGTTTCATCCTGTTTTCCCTTTTTTTCATAACATTTTATTGAATTTCTTGAAATCAAATAACATTCCATACAAGCAAGCCAAATTTTACAAAGCTAGGTTTTCTTGCTATTGAAAAATTGTCTTCTTTGAAACCCTAAATAAAGTGTGTTTGGAAAATAAAGTGATGGGTTTCATCCAACAGGAGCTTGACCACCTATATGTTTAATATAAGAAAGAGCTGTTTTGATCAAAGAAATCATTAACTAATTATTCTACAGATCCATTACATCATTTCTCTTCTCTTGCAACTGTTGCCCTTTTTAATAAGTATACAGCTTCTTTTATCAACAAAGTCTTTTCATGTTTACATAATATTACAAGTGGGCTAAAAATGTACTTCTAAAAGGTTTAAAGCATTGCAATCTGCATTATTATTGCTTTGGGATTTACCTATTCATTTTGGTAAAGGAAAGCTTAATTTTCCCTTAAATATGGTAGTTCTTTATGAACCATTTATTTTCCTCAATTATTAATATGAATGGTTTTAATAATTGTTTAGGATTTATCTAATCACAGAATTTTGAAATACTGATAAATTCCCTTTTGTTGGTGACATGGATGTAGATAGTTTGATGGTTTCTACCTCAGAGAGTCACCTTTGCAAAGAGCCTACTTCTTTTGGTGTCTGGCTGACAAAAAAGTGTCATCTTTCATTTTGAAAATGACACTTCTGTTTTTTCTCTACTGTTTCATTTATTCTTTATAATGTAGCTGGCACATTGCTCTCATTATCTGAGCTTTAAGCTTACAAGATGATAAGCTGGGACCTCCCTCTGCAATCATTTTGACTGACCTTAATCCTCAAGCACAATAAAGTATTCCTTTATCATCAGTATCACTGTTTTGAGCCTTTCCCTAATAAGGTCTTTAAAAAAATACTGTATTTACATTTTCATCTTTCAGCAGCATCTGATGTCTGAAATAAGAAGTATGGCTTATGCTCAGTCATAACAAATGTATAAACATTTTCTTTCAGCTCAAACTTCACATTAAATTTGTGTAACCTAACAAGTAATATTCAAAAATATGTGACAGGTCATTTTAAGATTAATCATATACTCTATATCAGTGATGGCGAACCTTTTAGATTCAGGGTGCCCAAACTGCAACCCAAAACCCACTTATTTATCGCAAAGTGTCAACATGGCAATTTAACCTGAATACTGAGGTTTTAGTTGAGCAAAAACAACTCATACATTAACATATTTTGTCTTAAAAGAAAAACACAATAACAGAGCTTTCAATGATACAAACAACTTTTTATTGAAAGGTAACAGTTTGCATTTGGCATGCTTTTGAAAAATGAATGTGATTTTTGCTGTTGTATGCATGCTTATAATTTGTCTAACCTTGGCTCATACATTGTAAGTTTGAGAGCAACACATGCAGCACTCAGGTCATCTGTTAGTCTGTTTCTGGTGTCAGATTTGATATAATTCAAAGCTGAAAACAGCTGCTCACAAGCATAAGATGATCCAGACAAAGTAAGGAAAGCAATCCCAAGTGCTCTCATTGACTTAAAATTATTTGGCAGAGAATTTCATTTTCAGGACTAACTGTTCTGTCCTTTGTCATCCCTTCTGTCTTATTAAGTGTTTCACGCAGGTCTTCCCCATTAACCTTCATTCCCGTTCTCTCTCTCTTTTTTCCCCCCTTTCCATCCACCTGGCGCTTCTATTATATATTACGGGGACATGGATCAGGTGTGGCGATTAGCAGCTCCCGGCAACAATTACAGATACAGACGACTCCTCAACTGTGCACTTAGGAGAGGACCACCCGCATCATGAAGCTCCCGGGAACCACTGTGGCCGCACTACCACGCCCCCCTGTAAGCCGCGAGTGTGGCGATTATCTATTAAAACTGGCTTTTTCATTTTTGAGCTGTGGACCCGCTATACCACATCCCATCTAACCTAGCTCCTCTCCAACCCAACCACGGGGATCACCTTCGCCACAGACTCAGCAGGCTGCTGTCCGCGCTGCACCCTCATGCCCCATGTGAGCCACCCACCTTACCCCAGACAGCTGGGCAGAGGGGCGGGTGATGTAAGAAATGTCCTCAGGCACGCATGGAGAGGAGAAAGGGGAGCAGCCCGGCCCCACGTCCCTCTGGCTTTCTAGTAACGAACTCTGTGCTGGGGCGACGGCACATGTGCCTACAGAGAGGGCTCTGAGTGCCCACTCTGGCATGCGTGCCATAGGTTCACCACCACTGCTCTATATCTTATTAGTTTCATAGATCATCAAGGAGTAATATTTGCTTATTCTTCCACAAAGCTGTGTGGTTTCCAAATGATTTCTCATTATGTGCAGCCTACTTCAATTCCAATTACAGCATTTTAGTTGGATTTAGATCCAAAGATTTGTCTTGATTGTTCCATATGTCTTCGTCTTCATTTCTCTGTTTTTTCATTTTGGCACTTTATGATGTGTATATGCTCAAATATTATGTAATACTGTCAGATTACAAGATCCATTTCTGGCTTATTTATAACTTTTTTGCAGATGATCTCACATTCTGCAAAAGTTATTTTGTGATTAATTTTGAAGTTGAGTCAATCAATTCAAAGACTACAAAATGCCCAGACCCTTAAACAGCAACCAGTTCCCAAATGATGATAATTTTATCCCAATGCCCTACTGTGCTGGTGTTGAGAACTTTTGTTCTTGAGTGAGCTATTGGATAAATAACAAAGGAATAAAAAAGAAGGGTGTGAATACTAAAGGACACCTGAAATTTCAGTACACATATTACATATACAGGCAGTCCCCGGGTTACGTATGAGATAGGGACTGTATGTTTGTTCTTAAGTTGAATTTGTATATAAGTCGGAACAGGTATATTATTTTAATAAATGCTATTGTTGACCAACTGTAACCAAGTGCTCTGCCAATGGATGATGGAGTATTACCTCTCTCTGACCTTTTTATTATTTCTACTTTATTTTCAATGGTGATGGTTTTTCTCTTCTTTACTATATCACCAGCACTTGCATCAGATTTGTGTTTCAGAGACATTCTTGAAGGGTGAAGACAAAAGGTTAGGATGAGCTCTTCTGCACAGCACTGTACATGCTATCACAGCAGGAAGGCACCCGTCATCAATACCTCTGATGTACTGACAAGAGACAACTTCCTGCTATGTGCATAACAGTACAAGCAGGCATGCTATTGAGAATGAATGGGGGCGGCAAGGGGCAGTTCATCACTAGCCCACCTCACGGTGAACTCCACTACAGAATGCTGCCTGAAGCGTCCGCCCGCCGAGAATGAACATGGTGCGGCAAAAGGCATGTAGTGAATCGCCCACCACTGCCCCCATTCAACAGGCAGCCATCCAAGGCACACTACAATGCTATCCGCCTGCCGCCCTGATCACCCCCAATGGCCTCCGTTCAGCCACAACCAGGTCACCGCTTGCAGCATCACCAGCCGCCCACTGAGATTGAACGGGGCAGCCATGTGTGGTGGGCGGGCAGTGAAATCGCTTGCCGCCAGGAGCCGCCGCCCGAGGGACACTACACTGCGTGAGCAGCGAAATCGCCACCCCCCACCAGCCTCCATCTAGCCACCACTTGCAGCATCCCCAGGCTGAAGATGATGGAGCGGCAGTGACTGAGCCGCATGTGTCACAGCTGCGGCCCCGTTCGTAGGTCGGATGTCTGTAACCTTAGGAATACCTGTACTGTGAAAGCATTACTTAATGCCTGCTGTATTCCAAATCACTTTAAAAGGAAGACAGCATTTGGTATTGTAATGAGGTGAATAGACCAAGGATGCCAAAAGAAAGATTAGGGTGCCAAGGTGTTATTACTATAATATTCCAAATTGATTGACAGCAATAAGTGCCTAAGCACTTGTTGTAACTAGAAATTATGAACCTTTGCATTACGTGGTTCAGAATGTTGCTTTCAGAAATTTACAAAAATAATTAAATACCTTGCACAGTTTAGACCCTAACTTGATTCCTCACTGGGATGCCTTCTGTATGGGATTTCCATGTTCTTAAAAGATGAGTATGTGTGTCTTGAGATGTACTAGTGTGTATAATTAAGTAATGGGCTCAGTATTGAAAAGAAAGATAAGAAAATAGTCAAATAGAAAATAGCAGCCCTTTTTGGGTTTTCTGCTATTTCCAGGAGTAACAAACAGTAGTACAGGCACATCCGAGTTTTTAGTCTGTCACATATTTGCTTATTTGCCATTCTTTCCATTTTTTATACTAGTGCTTTGTTCTTAAAGATTCAGGCTTCCTGACTGTTAAAAGTTAATGAAGCCCTCTGGGAGCACCCTAAGGCAACTTGTAACTGCTCAGAGTGTCCCAGAATTGTATATTGCTAAACAATTTAAAGTTTTCTCACACTGCTGACCTAAACTTAACATGTTATGCAGTATTGTATGGCATGATGCCAAACAATTTCCTGGCAAAGATGCATTATTTTCTGTATGTGGTTTCAACACATTTTTAATCTTGGATCTACTTTAATTGCATGTCCTTGTAGACCTTTATAGAGGAAGCAAACAACAGAAGGAAGTTTCTGACTCCCACCCCTTTAGTACAAAAAAGAACAGATTGTTCTGGTCACTAAGAAGAATTTGCAAACTTAATATCCCAGGAAATAAAAAAATATCATCTGTAAGGCAGTTTTTGTTATCTTCAATTTCCTACTCCAAAGAATCTATCAGCAAATACATTGTGGCTGAAGATAAATTTACATTTACTTATTTGGCTGATGCCTTTATCCAAGGTGACTTATAACATTTATGATACAATTGGTTACATTTCTTTTGGTTTTCCTGTTGGACCACAGGCAGGTCAAGTGACTTGCTCATTGTCACACAGTGCCAGTATCAGAATTTGAACCCACAAAATCTCAGGGTTTGAAGTCCAAAGCATTAACCCCTATACCACACTGCCTAAATCTGTGTACATTTGTATTTCTGCAGAATATAAGCACAATGCAGCTGTAACTTGTATTTATTCAAATAAAAAAATAAATTTCAAGATCAGCTTAAAATTAATTTGCAGTTTTAGAGGAACACCATGGCCTAATAGTTTGCAGTGTTTTTCAGTTTATCAGATTTACATCAGCTGTCCCTATAGTGACCTTTTTCTAGTAAAAGGTTTGTGTTCTTGGAAGTACTATACATGATAAATTAGTTTGAAATAAGGTGAGAGACAAACAGAAATTAGTCTATCAGGCCTGTGGACCATATGACCCAAATAGCCCAGTTGAGGTTAGCCTGAAGTAGCCATATGACTTACTGCCTCCAAAGAGTCAGGGTTGAGTGCAGTGCAGTCAGATAACAGGCATTATGAGGACAAATGTAGATGTACTAGAGCTTGGCAATAGAAACCGCATCTGTGGTGGAGAGGAAAGTGAATCTCATAACAAGTTTAAAAATACCAGCTAGATAAAGACTGATTCACCTCTGTCTCTTTAGACTTGCATGACAGAGTATGATTGAAAATGAACCTAATCTGAATTCAAGTTGCTGAATTATTGGGCTCCTGTGCTGGTTACATACAGTTCATAACAAACAGTTGCTAATCTGTTTACCTGGTACTAAATCTCATTGATTGACTCTGTCATCTAGTCTAAGCAATTAAGTTTTGGACTTTCAAGTAAAGATATGTGATGTGCTCTCAACTGATCACCCATAGTTGGTTAGCTGGCTCAGGGAGGTGGAGAGCCTTGCTGAAAATAGTTGATTAGGTAGTGAGAGTATACAAGGATTGGCTAGCCAATAATGTTAGGCGTGCATTCAAATCACACATCTATCCAAGACAGCTTTTTCTACATCTCTAAGGAGGTGAGGGACATGGAGTCTTGGTGGATCACACACAGTGCACTAGGTGGAGACGTGGAGTAGACTCAAGAGGCACTGAATTACATGTCTAACTTGGTTTGAGAGCACCAGGAAATTTTCCAGAAGGAGGTGGAGACTAGTGCAGGGTTAGAAGGTCTTTACTTATCAGTACATTCTATTACCACAGTGATCCTCATCAGGGAAAACAGATGGGAAATGAAATGAGATGAGGATGCTAGATAATCTCTTTTTCCACTAATACAACCATTTGCTTTGTCTGATTTATTCAGTTATGATGTCAGGATCTAATTCCTAACCCAACAGCAAAAGGCACAAATTAAGAACTTTAGATCAGAGCTTTGCAAAATGGTTGATGTGACACATTGAGGTATCACAACATAGCTTGAAGGCTATTGTGAAGGTAATGCTGTAATTTGTTTTAAATTTTTTGTTTTAAATTTCGACTTTAAATATGGAAGAAACAAATCATGTCATTTCACGTTACCACCCTATATCTAGCCTGACCGCGTGACCTTTCACTTCGGCAGTGACGTGACACCATTGTGGTCATGAGAGAGGAGCAGGGAATGCAGTACAGTAATCCCTCCTCGATCGCGGGGGTTGCGTTCTAGAACCCCCCGCGATAGGTGAAAATTTGCGAAGTAGAAACCATATGTTTGTATGGTTATTTTTTATATGTTTTAAGCCCTTAGAAACTCTCCCACAGAGTACAGACTTTTTTCAAAACATGGCAGGATCTAATCAGTAATATTTTAAAATAAGTTTATAAAGCACAGAGAATTTATTAATTTAGGTATGTTTACAAGCCTTAAATTTTACACCGTTTGGCTTGCTGTCTCTCTCAGGGGTGGGGATCGATCTGTTCTTAACATAATTCTTTTTTTTGTAAAAACTTGATTGCTATGTATGGATTGTAATAAAATTAATAAAAAACAAAAAAGAAACTCTCCCACACTGTTTATAAATATTCTACGCACAGTTATACAGTAAACCCTTGTTTATCGCGGTTAATCTGCTCCAGACAGATAAATGAATTTCCACGAAGTAGGAGTCTTTATTTATAAATCTTTATTTATAAATATTTTCGCAGTTAGAGCATAGAAAACCTGTTTACGACTTTCTAAATACGTTTTTTTAACATTATTAGAGCCCTCTAGACATGAAATAACACCCTTTAGTCAAAAGTTTAAACTGTGCTCCATGACAAGACAGAGATGACAGTTCTTTCTCACAATTAAAAGAATGCAAACATATCTTCCTCTTCAAAGTAGTGTCGTCAGGAGCAGAGAATATCAGAGAGAGAAAGTAAAGTAAACAAAAATCAATAGGGCTGTTGGGCTTTTAAGTAAATGAAGCACCGCGATAAAGCCGCCGCAATGAAGGGATCAATGTGAAGGTAGTCTTTTCAGCATTTTTTAGAGGTGCGTCCGTATCTTCTAAGCAAACATCCTCTGTGCAAACAGCCCCTCTGCTCACACCCCCTCGTCAGGAGCAGAGAATGTCAGAGACGGAGGCAGAGAAAAGCAAACAATCAAAAATCAATACGGCTGTTAGAGCTTTGAAATGTGCAAAGCACCGTGCAGGAAGAATATCGTATATCATTAAGGAGTTTTATTTAATATGTAATATGTGCTCTGATTGGGTAGCTTCTCAGCCATCCGCCAATAGCGTCCCTTGTATGAAATCAACTGGGCAAACAAACTGAGGAAGCATGTGCCATAGATTAAAAGACCCATTGTCCGCAGAAATTCGCGAACCAGCGAAAAATCCGTGATATATATTTAGACATGCTTACATTTAAAATCCGCAATGGAGCGAAGCCGCAAAAGTCGAAGCGCGATATAGCGAGGTATCACTGTAGTCTGAAGGAGGAATAGGGATCGAGAAAAGCAGCGTGGGAGTGTATGGGAGGCCGCAGGCAGCGTGGAGAAGGGTTTGGAAGAGGAGGAAAAGGAATCGAGAAATGCCATGTGGGCTGCGTGTGGGGTCACTTCGGCGGTGACGTGACACCAATGGGGTCATGAGAGAGGAGCGGGGAACGCGGTAGTCCGAAGGAGGAATAGGAATCGAGAAAAGTGGCGTGGGTGTGTATGGGAGGCCTCAGGCAGCATGGGGAAGAGTAGGAATAGGAATCAAGAAATGCTGTGTGGGGGGACCGGGTTTGAAGAGGAAGCAAGACGAACCAAATGAGAAATATATGCAAGAGATTATTGAGTGCAAATTGATCGCTATCCAAAATTCTGAAACAATCTTCATTCCCAGAATCTCTCTCTTTCCTTCCGACACCAATCTTCCTTTTAAATTTAAACGCACACAATTCCCACTCAGACTCGCCTTCTCCATGACTATCAACAAGTCCCAAGGACAAACGTTTGCAAAGATTTGCATTAATCTACAACAACCAGTCTTCAGCCACGGTCAGTTGTATGTGGCTTTTTCTAGGGTTAGATCTTTCGACTCATTATCTGTCATCTCCAGCAAAACACCTATTCACAACTGTGTCTTTCAAGAAGTATTTCTTACTTCTTGATTCCTGAATTCCTTTCTCACCATTTTCCATTCCTATTCTTACACCGCCGTATGCTACTGCGGCCATCGGCTTGTAGAATAAATATTTTGAGTGTAGGCGAAACTGCAGCTTTCAAGTGAGTGTGACACTTCAAAAAACAGCCTTTCACAAAAATTGGATTCTCTACACAAAAATGCTTATGATTTCTCAAACAAAAAAATACAGTATATAGCCATTCGACACTAGAGTTAAGTGTATAAGACCTGATCTGACATAATACTTTGAAGCACGGGGAGCTGGTTGAATGCTTTGAGCAGGAGCCGGCGATCAACAAACAACTCAATTTCTCCTTTATCCCTTTACACTTACAATATATAATCTTAATTTTTTCCATACACCTTAGTTTTTAACAATCTTAATAAAAAAGGGAGAGTCAGAAATATTGCACTTCATAGAAACTTAAAAAAACAGAAATTTTTAAAAATGTGGCATGAAGAAGTACAAGTTAACATTTAATCTAACATCAAAGAAATATGTAAACTTCATCAGTCATATGTGAGTCACAAACTGTAAAAAAAATCTTCCATTTAAAATGTGTGGAAATGTAAACTTTATTTTTTTGTTCACCTTTTAATGTCTTGCTATATATGTAAATACATTTGCCAATATGTTGTTCAGTTTGGGGGTTTTGCCATAGAAAAAGTATGAAAAGCACTTCTCAGAACAGAATACAAACTGACATAGTTGTGCCTTCAACTATTGTCAACATAAACGATTTTTCAGTGTACTGTAGACATGAATAAATATAAACTTAAAACTGCAAAGTAAAACTAAAGATTTAAGAAGTGATATTGTGTGCATCATAACATTAATGACTGACTGGCTACAAAATACACATTAGAAATTAACAGAATGCATACAGTACAGGCCAGAAGTTTGGACACACCTCCTCATTCAATGTGTTTTCTTTATTTTCATGACCATCATGGTTTTCTTTCAGGTGACTACCTGTTGAAGCTCATCGAGAGAATGACAAGAGTGTGCAAAGCAGTAATCAGAGCAAAGGGTGGCTATTTTGAAGAAACTAGAATATAAAACATGTTTTCAGTTATTTCACCTTTTTTTGTTAAGTACATAACTCCACATGTGTTCATTCATAGTTTTGATGCCTTCAGTGAGAATCTACCAATGTAAATGGTCATGAAAATAAAGAAAACACATTGAATGAGAAGGTGTGTCCAAACTTTTGGCCTGTACTGTATACAACAGTTTATTTTGAAACAAGTACAAGCTGAATTAAACTTCAGTTACCATGCTTCATTTAGTTTTTATTATTTTATAAAATTAAAACTATTTTAAATAGATAGAACTTAATTTGCCCCCAGGGTAAATCTGGCTTTTTACAGAAGCTCAATAAACAAATAAAATAAATGGATATATGAATAAGTAAATAAATAAATATACACTCACATTTTGGTCTGAGCACACACTGGAATGACTATAAAGCAAGAAAATTCAAAAGAAAGAAAAGTTATGACTTGGCTGTCACAGTGAGGTATTATGCAGACATACTGCAGTTGGTATAAAGGAGCCCCAGCAGTGTTTCTTGACACACTTTTGCTGAATGATTCTTTCGCTGAAAGTACTCAGTGTTAATGTGTCAGAGGGGAGGATGTGCAGCATTATTCGTAATGGCACCCAGTTTTGTTTTAGCTCTCTCCTTTGCTACAACCTCCAGGGGGTCCACAGTGCATCCTGTAATTGAACTTGCCCTTTTAATTAGCTTGTTCATTTGGTGGACCTCTCTTGAAGTTGTTACCAGTCCAGTACACCACAGGGTAGAAAATTACACTGGCCATCACAGAGTAATAGAGACAAATCTAACCTGTCATTAATGTGGAGTCCCAAGTACTTATAGGACCACCTCTACAGCCACTCCTTGAATTGACTTAGAAGTTTTTTGGTGCAGCCTAAGTCATTACCCAGTTCCTTGGCTTTGCTGATGTTAAGATGTAGACAATTCTCTTGGCACCAACAAACAAACTTTCCCCCGACTCCTATACTTTGTCTCATCCCCTTTATCTGAACACCCCATAAGCTGTAGAATCATCTAAGAATTTCTGTAAGTTATGTGACCTAGTATTATATTTATAGTTTTGAGGTGTACAGAGTGAACAGAAAATGAGACAGTACTGTACCTTGTGGTTCTCCTGTGTTGCCCACATCTGTATCAGAAACACAGTCCTTGACTCTCACAAATTGCAGTCTGCCTGACAGTCCATTGTCCAGGACAATATAGATTCATCCACCTCCATATCTCTTGAGCTTACCCCTTAACAGGGATTGATGGATGGTATTGGAGCCACTGGAGAAATCTAAAAAACATAATCCACACAGTGCAAGCTTTGTCCAAGTGAGAATAAGCCTTGTGGAGCAGATAGATAATTCCATCCTCCACTCCAGTCTTTGTCAAATAAGCAAACTGCAGTGGGTTTAGGTGGTCTACCACAAGTGGACTCGTATAGTCCAGGACCAGTCTCTCAAAGGTCTTCATGACATGGGACTTAATTGCTACTGCTCTGTAGTCATTAGGTGAAAAGGTGCCTGTGTCCTTTGGAATAGGAACAATGCAGAATGTTTTCCACAGCAGTGGCCCTTTATGAAGCCTTAGGGACAGACTGCAGATAACGGAGGATACCACAAAGTTGGTCAGCACAGGCCTTAAGAACTTGAGGACTGACTTCATCTGGTCCCACAGCTTTTCCTGTGTGTAGCTTCCTCAGTTGGTCTTCAATTATGGACAGTCCACAGTGATGGTCACAGGTGAACTTGTCACTTTGCCATTCCAGTTGAAGTGGTAGGAGTCGTTGATGTAGTAGGGATGGTGTGAGGAGACTGATCATTGGAAGAAGTTGGCAGTGGGAAATAAAATCTATTAAAAAGTTGGTTAGCTTTACCATTAGCTTTGTCCACATCTTCTTCTAGCATCTGAGTCTTGAGCTAGAGTTCAGTAATTATACCCAGTCAATTCCAACAACATTTATTTATATAGATCGTTTTCATACAAAAAGACGTAGCTCAAAGTGCTTTACAGGATAAAGAAAGAGAAAAAATACAAAATATAAAAATAAAATTAGGCAATACTAATTAACATAGAATAAAAGTAAGGTTCAGTGGCCAGGGAGGACAGAAAAAACAAAAAAAAACTCCAGATGGCTAGAGGAAAAAAACAAAATCTGCTGGGGTTCCAGGCCAAGGGACTGCCCAGCCCCCTCCAGGCATTCTACCTAACGTAAATTATCTCAGACATCCTTCATGTTCTGATTGAGTTTGTTTTCTATTTAAGCTTTGTAAGCTTCCTTTCCTCCACACCAAGTTTTCTTTAACATGCGCTGTATGTCCTTCAAAGCTTCTTTGTCACCAGATTTGAATGCTGTCTTTTTCATTCAGTAGACCTTTTAGCTCATTAGTAATCGAAGGGCTCATTGTTTGGAAAGCCCTCAATATTGTCCCCATTTGAGTCGCATCATTTCCCAGTCTGTCATTTGGTAGGAATCAACCAGAGCCATTTCAGCCTCCAGGCTCCACTTCCTTACTATTCTGGTGGTAACAGGCTTGTAGCTGGGAAAACGATGAATCAGGTTGTGGTCAGATTTGCCTAAAGGAGCAAGCAGAATACACTTAAAGTCTTCTTTAACATTTAAATATAGGAGGTCCAGTGTAATATACTCCCATTTACACCATGCCTCGGTCACCTAGATAACAAGACCACCTGTGTTTTTCCACACCACACTGTGTCTCTGTCTGGTCCATTAAAACAGTGTCAGGTACAGTATGTCATGTTTAAGCCATCTCTCTGTAAAGCACAAAATGCCACTGTTCTACTGTGTTGCATGGCTGCCTATAAGTGCAGATAAATAAATAAAAATACATTAAATAAATAAAATTCACCTCAATTAATCCTTTCTCCTTTAATTGGAAAATAATTTCTTATTTAGTGGAGGAAAGACTAAGGTCCTCGCCAACAACTATGTACAGAATGCATAATCATCCAATATTTAACTTCCAGGTCTGTTACTCCTTTAATGTGATTATTTCCACAGAGTTATAATGTTTATACTTAAAAATCTGCTAGTTGACTTTAATAATACAATTTGGAGTCATGTAGTAATATTTAGGTGCACATAGCATTTACTGAACTCTGGATTTGCTTCATGTCTACTGTATCACTTCAAATTCCTTTAAGAGGCTACAGTGACACTTCCAACTAACCTTATCTTCAAAGGACCTCAGCAGCTGAGTAACACTTTATAAGTCTTGTTTGTGTACCTTTTATTATTCATTCATGCCATTTAGAACTGCTTAAGTATGTAGTGCAAGGAAAAATATACTATACTAACTACTTAACTCATTCTGTGGTGTTATAAAGTTAGACAAATTACATGATATGTAAAATATCTCTAAACAACAGTTTTACAACAGTAGAAAATATATACAATATACAGGAAGGGACCATTCAATCTATCTGAATTTTTTGGTAGCCAATTGATCCAGTGTTTTTTCTGACATAAATTCTCAATAAGATTTCACACATATACGTAATAGGTACTGAGTAAAACCATCTTTGAAAATTATTTGTTCAAAACATTCGTTTATTTTTGATCTGCTTGTCCAGAACAGGATAGGCCAGAATTCACTCTACCTAGTAATAGTCTTCCGTACCTTAGGAAGAAAGCCAGGTGCTACAAGAGCAGTTAAGAAATATAATGCCTTATTTATTGAGAGTTACTGTCCTGTGTGCCATATAAAGTTACTGAGAGTGCATCCTCACTAGGTTCCCAAACCATATCAACTGACTCTTCTTGTTTGAGATCATTAGAAACACAACTCTGAGATTTTCTTAAATTGTTGAATTTCTAACCCAGTCACAGAGATTTAGACTCTGAAACTCAGAGGGCATCACACTTTAAATATCTGTACCTGTAATATACCCAGAGTTAATTACTGTAGTTGAGTACTGAAACACAAAATTGACATTTGAGAAAATGTCTAACTTTATCATTTCTGAAAGCAACGTTTACAGGTGTGATTACTGCTTCATTACACATATATTTATTAGTTTGTATCTATTATTTATAAGGAAAATAAACAACACCCAAAAATATTTAAGTAAGCTTGAGATAACTGCCCCCATAACTTCAAGGAGAGAATTTTTAATCGATTCTGCCCAGTGCCAGAAATGCTGAACAGTAATCATGAAAGTCCTGTTTTAAATGCTTTTTGGGGCTTTCATGGTCATATTTTACTTTTAAGGCTTTCAGGCTATAATATATAAATAATAAAAGTAGAAGAAATACTGGAATTAATTTGAGCATATATAAAATATATATATTATGAATAAATGTCATGTTTAATGATCCCATAGTGTTTTCCCTTAAAAATAAACTCATACAAATGAGCTGAAACAGGATTTCCAGCGCACACACAAATAGGTCATCTCAGATATACAACTAACAAATAAACTAAAACAACACAGAAACAAAGTGGAGCACAAACTGTCAGGAATGAAAATATTTGTTGTGAAAAGATGTGTGTGATGCATGTATGTATGTGAAGGTAGTGAGTGATTTATTTTTTGCTAAGTGAAATAATAAGGTTCTGCATCCATGATGAGATGTATGGTATTTGCAGATGATATAGAGTCTGAACAGTTTGAAATACTCTGCCTTCAAATACACAGTCTGTTTAAGCTGCTTATATCCACCACAATTAATTAGTACATCAGACCAGATGCTGTCTGTGTCAGGACCCTCAGACATGATACTCAATAGCTCAATGGGGTCCTACTGTAAATGTTCACTCTTCGCTGGACTAGAGCCAAATCTCTCTCAGATGCAACATCATAATCATTATCTCTACCCCTACAATAAAAAAACTCACTTTCTCAGTCAACAGAACAGTGACCTGTTACTTTTGCATGTATTTTGTATTTTTCTGTTTTTTTGGCAACCAGTTTGAGAGTGATGTAGATAATGCAAAATATTTCCTACTTGACACCATAATTAGACACCTGAAGAGTACTGGAGTTTTATCATGCTTCCTATTTGTGGACTTCCTATCAACAAACAAATTAGGCATTCAATTTAGCCTTTATTACATGTTAATTGTATTGTTAGTTAGTTTTGTTTAGACTGTCACATTGCACAGTCTGTTCCATTTATGACATGTTATGAACTTGTACAGGCTCCCTCCATTCTATTTATTCTCTAATTAATCTCATACGACAGGGATGATATCATTACTCTAATTAACTTTAGAATATATCCAGAGCGTGGATCATATGGTCATTAATGGTGAGGTGAAATACTCTGTGGATTAGTACTTATATATTCAAACCAATCTTGACTGTATCTGGATTAGTACTTATATATTCAAACCAATCTTGACTGTATCTGAAGATTCTGAGGCAAAACATAGATGATATTATTAAACAAGTGCATCGGCACCAATACTTCCATAGAAATCTAAACTCAACTAATGTGTGCATATTGAAAATGCAGTCTGTTTGTATTTTCTTTATTCAGAGGGTTTTCTATTACCATTAAAAAGTAGGAATTGCCTTCAAACCAAAATCTCCTCTAAAGGCATTGGCACACTACATGATTTTCCCAGCAATTTTCAGTCTCAGACTTCATTTACAGAATTTTTAGCAAGTTGGGAGAGTTCTGGCACTGTCCTATGACCATCTATTGTATCATCCTCAACAACTTAGTGGGACTGGTTTGCGACTTACCCCAACAAAATCTTTTAGAAATAAGAACCCATGCCAGAAAGTCACCATGGAGAAATGTACTCTACCATTACCTACAACTCCTAGTCCTGCAATCGGACAGCCTCAGGCAACAAGATCAGCAACTCCTGTTGTCAAATTTGACATCCCCTCCAACTAGAAGCTATGAAATGTTATTCTGGTTTAAGGTGGTGGCTTTTTTTTTGCAAGAAGAAAGGTTTTCTGCATCATAGGGAATTGTATGCATATGTTAATCTACAGTAGTGTTTGCCAAGCAAATATGCTGTGTTCACTAGTGACTTGCTTGCTGGACATTTTCCTGGAAATTCAACATGTGGCTGGCATAGACAAATATTTTTTCCCTGCTCCCCATGATCCTTTGCAAGACCATGGTGACATCAAAAAGCTATAGCAACCATGTGAGGAACTTTCTTTGCTGCCTGGTCTGCTTTGTGCATATGTGATGTTAACATCCCCACATTACTTCAGCCGGATTTGCATTTTCATTTGAGGGATACATTAGCTGACCATAATGAGAATATTGTGGGTACTGCCACCGAATATATAATACTGGTCCCATTGTGTCACACAGCTAATTTTATATGCTGGCTAAATGGCCAGTGATACAACAACAACAACATTTATTTATATAGCACATTTTCATACAAAAAAAATGTAGCTCAAAGTGCTTTACAAAATGAACAATAGAAAAATAGAAGACACAATAAAAAATAAAAATAAGTCAACATTAATTAACATAGAATAAGGATGGCCAGGGTGGACAGAAAAAAAAAACTCCAGCGGCTGGAGAAAAAAAAACAATCTGTAGGGATTCCAGACCAAGAGACCGCCCAGTCCCCTCTGGGCAATCTACCTAAATTGAGTGATTGAGTAAAAGCATACTTCTGAGGATTAAAGTAATATTTATTACTATTTACAAAGTGCTTTTCTCTTCTTGATGGAGGAAGAAAGTGTGATGTGAAGTAACTGCATGGATAGATTGAAAGCAAAAAACTTAACAGTGTCATCTCCAGGCACTGACAGACTGAGGAGATCGTTCCTCCCCCACACTATGCGACTTTTCAATTCCACCCAGGGGAGTAAATGCTAACATTAATTTTATTTATTTTTTTTTTCATTTTTAATTACTATTTAATTTAATATTGTTTCTTTGTATCAGTATACTTCTGCTGGATTATGTGAATTTCCCCTTGGGATTAATAAAGTATCTATCTATCTACCTATCTAAAAAGATGTGCCATAACCCCATGTGGCTAATTTTATATGCTGACTGAATGCATAAGCAGTTAGCCACGTGATCCGTGACAAGTCAGAATAAACCTTAGAGAAGCGCATTCCCCCTCAACTGTCAGAAAACGCATGAAACCCTGTGAAATAAAAATAACGCAAGATTTATCACTATTTACAAGGCGCTTTCTCTTCTTGATGGAGGAAAAAGTGTGAAGCATCTATACATGTAGATCATAAACACAAAAAAAAAGTGCCAGGTGGCGTGGATGCTGTGTAGCTAACTGCGCAAAGTATAAAAAAATGCTGCTTGGTGCGGCTAGTTTGTGCCTTAAGAAATGGAGCTCTGTGAGCACAATGGTTTATGTTTTTATTAATTATTGGTAGTTTGTGGTTACAGTTTTCAGGTACATCTTTTGTTGCTTGAGGCATAGTGACATAATGGTTAGCAATGCTACAATGCTCACAGCTCTGGGCTTATTTTTGGCCACAATAATCGATCTAGCATAGTCTGAGGACACTTAACAAATTATTGCACCATTATAATGCACTCAAAACTAGTTCAGTTCTACTTCCTGATTAACTTCAATTCATATTGTGGCATTCTGAGAAGTTCCTAAACATTTCTTAGATTTTTGCCAAACTCATGGCCACACAAACTCTGTGGGATTTGTTCTTTACTAATCTCTAGTTTTTAATCTATTCTAACTCTGATACTGCCTGCACCCCCAAAAGCCTTCAACTAATAAACAACAGTCCCATTTTGCCTTAAGGTATTTGCATAGATGATAAAGTTGGCTAGAGCTGGCCATTTTTAGATGGCGCTGAAAGTTAAATAAAGTACAGTATGTATATATACAATATTTTACATGTTGGAATCTCATGCATTTTTGGTTGATAGAGTTTCATTTTTTTAATTTCTTGCCATTTATTCTGTACTCTTATATACAGGCATTGGATGGAAATATCTATGATCATATTAAGGAATATTTAATAGCATTCAGTGGGAATGAGCTTGAGTTATGCCAAGCTGTACAGCACACATTCCAGTTCCTTTTGGAAACTTCTAGCAGGGTAAGTCACAGTCTTTCTTTGTGCCTAATGATTTTGGGTCACATGTTGTATATAGCAATGCTGGCCTTCTGAGCTACAGTTGGAAAAATTTTTAAGTATGTAATGGATATTTAAACAATCTTCAAAAACCACATACAGATGAGTAATTTATTTGCTATTGTTTTTAACCTTTAATCCACAGAAATATACATACTGCATTAGTAATTACTACATGTGCAGAGTCTTAACAGACTTCACATTTGACAGAAAGTGATCATTTAATTAATTGGGCTTATTAAATAGTTTTGTTGAAAAAGTGTTACAAGTAAGGTACATTAGATGTAATATTGTTTTTTGTTCTGTATGATTATTATAACTTTAAAGTGAATGATCACCAAAATCACTCATAAATTATCAGAGAGGGAGAGAGCAGGAATTATATACACTACTGGAAAATAGTTTAAAAAAAAACTTCTGTTTTTACATTTTTCTTCAAAGTTAATCAGTTCAAACACAAGGAATGACCTAAAAAGTTACCAAGGTAAGCAGTAAATTGCCAGAGGTTTACATTTAAAGTTTAAGTTAGAAAAAAATGAAAAAAGGAAATATCTGAATATTACAAATATGCCTTCTTCAGCGAACAACTAATAAGTTCAACCTACAGATGTTCTGCAGCAATTAGAGTAAATTAAGCCTTGCAAGTTGAAGCAAACAATTTGCACAGTTTTCCCATCTTCTGTTGATTACTTATAAAAAAAAAAACTTAGAATGTTGTAAGTTCCAGTGATAATGAAAAGAAAACTGCAATTAACAAATTATTTGAGACAGAGCATTATTACCCTTAGAAGTGTAAGCCTATCATTTAGAGAAATTAAAAAAATATATAAGTGCCAGTGAATATAGTGTTCTACACAAGAAACTCCGATAGGAAGAGATCTGGCAGACTCAAAGTCACATCACAATTAGAAGACAAGTTTTTGAGGGTTAACAGCTTTACAAGATAGGTTCCTCACAGCTTAACAGTGGGTGAAAAATGCAAGTCTCAGTTTCTACTGTGAAGAGGAGACTTTGTGCTGCAGGTTTGACAGGGCCAGTGGCAGTAAGAAAAACATTCTTTAAAGGACAAAATAGGGACTTGAAATACTATCTGTGGTCTACTCCAGACTGGAAGAAAGTCTTATGGATTGATGAATCAAAATGTGAAATGTTTGTTCGTTGAGTTTGGTGAAAGGATGGTTCCTCGGTGTGAACTGTCAAATACAAAGAAGGAAGTGTGATGGTCTGGGATTCTTTTGCTAGAGGCAGAATTGGTGACTCGCATTCTGAATTAAAAGAGTTACCACAGTTTGGCTGTTATATCAGCAAAAGGTGGTTACTTTTGATTACTGTAATCAGAAAGTTAAATAAAATTTTGTACACTTAATGATTCCTTGACTCATTTTTTATTTGTTATTTATTTGTTCAGTGCCTTGATTTCTTTAAACATTTAGACAATAAACTGAATGCATTTCTATAAGAATTGAAAAAAACGGAGGTGTTCTAAAACTTTTGACCGATAGTGTAGGTTGAAACAAATGACAATAAATTTTGAATATGGAATCAATCAACGGCAGCAGTTTTTCTACCAACAAGGTAAAACTTGATGGCATAATTGTAATGTAAATGAGAAACATCAGTATAGAAATTAAAGCAGACACATTAACCACCCAGAAAAAGTGATTTTATCAACAAAAAATAAAAGTACATTTCAGGCATATGTCATAGCTTTAACTGCTACTGATTTGTTGCAAATGAGCCAGACTGTGTGCAACCATTAATTTTAATTATTTTGAGCTAGCTCATTATGCTTACTATTAGGATTCCAGATGCGTAAATAAAAGCTTTTTCTGGTTTTGCTTGTTACCTGTTGTAGACATTTACTAAATTCTAATTCAAAATTGTTTGCTTTGGTTATCTAAAATTAATTATTTAAAGATTTAACATTAGATTTTACCAGTGCCACTCACTGAAAATAGCAGGTACTGAGACATCTCAGAAGTACAAACCCTATTACCAGAAAAGCATTAAAAACTAAAATCTGTAATTTGGCAATTCACTTGATTTTTATTTAACAGGCGAAAGGACAAAGAAAAGATTTTCACTGTTTTCACCAATAATCTTAATTCTATTTGTTAAACATAAATTTAGAACACATTTTAGTTTTTATTGCATTTTTAGAAAGTTGCCAAACTTTTTTGGAAATGAGGTTTGTAGACAGTAGTTCAATGAATGCATATAGATACAGATAAAATTGCTTTTAAAACATAATTTGGTATAAGCTGTAGACACAGCACAAATGCCATGTAGTAAACTGAATATTCACATAATTTCTTTTAATCCCAGTTACATATGGAGATGTACAGTACTGTATAGTGCATAACAAAAGTCTATGCACTCATGCTGATGCCATATAAATTGACGGTTTTTTGTCCTCTATAAGATCATGTAAACAACAACATTTAAAGAAAAAGAACACTTTTTGGAAAAGCAACATTTAATGCTTTGGCTGCGTACGTGTTCACACCCTTAATAATGAGGAATGTAGTTATGGTTAAATATACTGCGGCAAATCTGTTGCTTTTTGGCTAGCAGCAGAATAAAAAGCACTAAGTGTTATGAAAGGTTGATTCCAAACTTAACATATGGTAGAAGCAATTTATTTTACTCTATTAATCTTACCAGCTTTCTTGTAGTTTTGTAGCCTGTCTGCAGTTGTAAATATTGCTGATGTGACTGTTCTAGAAGCATGCATGCATATACTCAATACATTTCGTGTAGAGAAAAATGAAGGCAATTTGTTCTAAGTGTGTTAACTAATTATTTATTGAAACACTTGTCTTTTATTTAAAGTTCTCAAAATTAATGAGGCCAAGAAATTACACCACTTCTTTGTATACCTAAACCCAAAAATATTACAAGCTTCCTTGAAGCCACTTAGCCGCTTAGAGCCGGTTTATGCTTCACGCTTAGAACATGAATGCATTATGGCTGCCACACGTTCCCAGTGTTCATTTGACATGATCATCAAACTTAAATGCTGACATACAGATGTATTCCTGGTGCTTTTCTTCATCTATTTCTTACATAGGCAATACAAGCATTGCACATTCTCTATCATAATTACGTGATACATTTTAAAGGTCTCACATACCATCTTCTGTGCCATCTTTTCTGCACCTTCGCAACAGTATCAGAATGTATTTGAGCCACAGGAAAAAAAATTAGGGACACAGTGAAGAAAACAAGGTCTATTTTGTGAATAAAGTGGAAAATCCAATTTTAATCTCATAGTTTATTTTGTCATTAAAGTAGAACGTCGCAAATGTCATCATAAAACTGACCCACTTGTTAATCGCTACTTGCTACTGGGGTTTCCTCCTGCACTGACAACAGTGGCAGGTGGTGATTGCCACACAGAACACATTAAATGTATAATATTCCAGTTCTCTGCACACTGAGAATCCTTAGATATATACAGTACTTATACTTATGTTTTACATTTTACTGATAAATTGTGAACTTAATTTAAGTAATGAATACTGTTATTAATTACACATATGGGGGCAGCATAGTGGCAGAGCGGTAGTGCTGCTGCCTCACAGTAGGGAGTCACGTCCCTGGTGTTCCCTGCCTGGAGTTTGCCTGTTTTCCTGGTGGGTTTCCACAATGTGCTGTGGTTTCCTTCCAAGGACATACAAGTTTTCAGGATTTGGTGATGCCCTAGTTGTATGTGTGTGCTTGTATTCACCTTGCGATGATCTGATGCCTCGTTCAGGATTGTTTCTGTCTCGCACCCAAAGCTAGCTGGAATGGGCTTATCCCTGGATTGATGGATGTAATCATTAAACATCCATCCTTTTCAGTGATATTGTGGCAAGGTATCCTGGAAATTTAATGGATATTTCTGGCAAGTCACAACACAGCAAATCGGAACGTTGTTTTCTCACCGTGATGATATCTTGCACTGGTGCCTGGTGGAATCCTCCAGATTTACATAAAGTACACCTGGAAGAATAAACAGTACACTGCTTGCATGGTAGTAGTGTCCGCAGGTGCATACATCCGTCATGTGAAGTTTAAACCAGGCCTTACTGGGGTACAATTGTGTGGACCAAAAAGTCCAAATGACATAAGGTACTAAAACATCACCAGTATTACTTGGGAATAAATCAGCATTCTGCATCTACATTCTGTAGGATGAATCTCAAAGCTTGTTGTAAAATCAAATGGCTCTGTTCAGAAGATAACGCTCTGCCTTTCAGTTTAACCTCTAAACTATTTTATATATTAAACTTTAGATTAAACTTAATCCATAAAGCATAGATATAATGTCTTGTATTGTTATTGCTGAAATAATATCGATGTGTGTTCCATAGCAAAAGCCTTAAGTGTAAATTGGACAAAAACTGTTGATATCTTTCATCTCATTGGACATAAAGTGGTTTGTATGTATGTTAACAAGGTGATATACAGTAAATTGTACCTGTACAGTAGATTGTAAGTTTGCTTTACATATACTGTAGAAGTTTAATTGTAATTTCAGGATTAATTGCTGCATGTTGTTGTTTTAGGTGATGCAAGATCTCAATCAGCAACTTTTTATGCAAGAGAATGAAATCTTCCACAAATCACAATCTTTTCAATTCCAGCCCTGTGATAGTGACATGGTATGTTTTTTTCTCCTCTTTTTACCAGTTTATTTTGCTTAGAAGTGTAATCTTACTGAGTACCAGGCTGATCCTCTTCCGTCAGAGCAGTGTCTGAAGAATTACACAGGCTGAATGTTCCAGTGTTTTTTCATTATTTGTAGCCCTTTGACAGATGGATGTAAAAGATCAGATTTAGTAAACTGTGCCATCTCATGCTTTATTTCTAAAATGGGAATTCTGTGTAGCTTTTTGTAAAAAGAAAGGGCTTATCAGAAGGAGACAGCAATATTGCCTTTTGTTCTTTACTAATACATTCATAACTTTTTTTGTTTAAACTATAGGTAATGCAGTTATGAAATGAATAAAATTTATTATACAGTTATAGTAGCTTGCCTTCAAAATTTTTTAATTGATTTTGCTAAAAGTAAACTTAAAATTAATATAAAAATTTTACAATATAAGTATAGAAATAATATTGGCTTTTTGTTGAACTACATCTGTGCATGGCTTAATACTTGTTTGTTTGTTGTGTAAATGAATAATGCTGTGTGATTTGCACTAATGTTGGAACTAATTCTACTTGTGGCCTTTTTTGTGTAACTTATCTGAAACCATACTTAAAATTCTTATTGCACTGATCTAAAGGTTCTTGATTCTGCTTTGTAACTGTTCATGATATTGCCTTTGCCACATTTATATAGTAATGGTTAAATTGTATTTATCCTTTCTTAACCAATGCAACAATTAATTTTTGTCAGAGTGTACCACTTTCTCTAAATATAAATGCTTTGCATTAATTTTAACTGTGTTCTATATTTATTTTTTGTTCAATATCTGTTACTTGTTCAGAGTTTAAATGCTTTCCAGCTGATTGACATTGAGCCCACACCCGTGAGTGCTATGAGAATGACTTTGGCTGAGGTATAACATTAAGTAATATTTATTAGTGGCACTTCTTGTGGGAGGTGAGGGGATGGTGACTGTTCTGTTGGTGTCTTATGGGATAACTCATATGCATGCAGACAATGGTGGAAGCCAACTGGCTGGAGCAAAATGTATAGAAGTTGTATATAAACTTCAAATGCTATCATTTACAAAGTCCCAGATTTATTTTGCTGTAACAGTTTTGTATTGTATTGTTCTCACTGTATTTATATAAAACTACATTTGTATAATGTTGTATTCATTAGTGTTTACTTCTTACTGGGAAAAAATGTTCTTCACCCTTGCATCCTTCTGAATCATAGCTTAAATGCATAAACATGTTTGTGCACATGATTTCCTTTCAACATGACAGATGTTGTCTAAGGCAGTGCTTCATGAGATATGCAGAGGATGTTTAAACATAACTGACTTTGTGATTAGGTGTTAAAAAAATCACAGTTTATGTTTTGAAGGTGAAATTATATATGTATAGTAATTTCGGGGTAAAGTGTTGTCATATTTTTAATTGAATTTTTGAGGAAAAATTTTCAGCTACACATGTATTGAATTGTCGTCTTGACATGTTTTTTAAATCTTCATATGCAATATGAAGAATATGTGAAAAATTGTCTCAAAAATAAAGTAACATATGGTTCTTAAACCCACTTAACCCAGTTCAGTCATAGGAGGCTGAAGCCTATCCCATCAGATTGTGTGGACTGATGCTTGGATGGAAATGCCACTTGTAGCGAAATAGAGAAGCATGCAGTTAATGCATTTGAACACACCAGATGCAAAATAGATTATACTATAATATTAGAAAGGGCCAAAAATATTTAAAGTGAACTCTGTGTGATACATAAATGGTTTATGCTGTTATTTTCCTTACACCCAAATGTTTCACTTCACATAGCTTAACATGGCATGTTCATTTTGTCACATTCGTCCATTCAGTTTCCTAAACTACTTATTCTAGTACAGAGTCAAGGTTGGCCAAAGTGTATCTTGACAAGGGGCACCAGTTCAGAAATCTTCCTTGGTCCAGACTTTGGTCCATTGCTGAGCCAATTTAACTCAATCTTGTAATTGTTTGGGATGCTGAGGTACAAGAACTTAAGTACCAAGAGAAAACCAAAACAAGTATTCAGAGAAAGTGTACACTCTGTACACTTAGTACTCTGGATGTGATTTGGACCTGTGGCACTTCTAAGAGGCTGGTGTGCTAACCAAATAACCCTTACCCAAATTTTAGCAGTCTACAATTTGTGATTTTCATATAACTTACAAATAACTAATTCCATTCCACTTCATCTTATGTATTTAGTTTTTATGTAGAGACAGTGCACTCCCTGTTTGATTATGTGAAATGGTGAAAATTTGTTTTCCTTTACTCGTTTTATTGATAGCTAGGTAGTGATGTAACATTCTCAAACTGACTTTATCCAGTTCAGTGCCTTATTCCAGCTCGTGTGCACATTTCTGTGTTGTTTTTTAGCCTTAAAAATTTTTTATTTTTTTCCTGACTTGTCTCGTGTTTTACCGCAATAGCTGCACATACACAAGGTTTTGTTTTCTTTTTGGGTTGTCATGTATTGGTATTTTAGCAAGCTCTAAAAATGTGAAATATACCAGTGATTCTCAACCTTTTTGGTGTTGTAACCTACTTTTCATTTATTATTGTATTAATCATAGCGATCCTGCTACATTACCAAATGAACAAGTACTCTTATGTTTATAAGGCATGGCCTCATCATCATTTACTTCTAGTCTCCACACAACCTATGCCATACTTGGTCTTAAGCAAAACCGCCAACCTATCTTTAGCTGAAAAAAGTAAATAATAAGCACATAAAACATCTGATTATACTATATTTGAGTTTACTGTTTGATTTTTGCACATATATAAACAGGGGCTTTATGCTTGTACCCTGTTCTTTATAATCTGTTCATTGCATCTCAGATGTTGCAGATGTAGACAAGCAAAGAATAGGCAATTTGTTGGCTTGGGGGTTTATTTTCATTGGAAATCAAACAGCAAAAGTCTGTTCCTAATAAAATGTTAGGCGAGTTTGTATTCTTGCTGAAAAATAAAAAGGCATCCATTCACAGCAGTGGTGTGCAAGCGGAAGGCACTCTCTGCTACAGAAAGAAGCCATTGTGAAGTCTCATGTTGCCATTGAACTCTATGTACTGTGTGCCTGACAGATTTCTTTAAGGTCCCTGTTTGAACTTGGGTCTCCAGAGACCATGGCAAAATGCCATCGTGTAAAGAAACGGGAATTGTTGTCATTTTACAGGGTAGGATGTTGAGTTTTAGGAGTGATTTGCCTTCCTTTTGCAAATTTAAAAAACAAAATCTTTTATGTGTTTTTTTTTTTCAAGCTTTGAATTTAAACATTTTCACTAAATGTAGTTACAGTATCTGTTACTGTGTGTAAAGAATCTGGAAACACTATTTATTTCTTCCCTCTTTGGCACTCCAGATAAAGTATGTTTAAAGTCCTAATTGCATATCTCATTAAGTACATTTTTAATCATGTAGGAACTGAATTATGGTGCTGTTATAAATGTGGACAACAGTCATGGTGCATGTACAAAATGTAAAGTGAATTATAAGTTGTCATACATTTAAGGGTAACCATCTGGTTCTATGATTCTCAGAGGTTTTAGTCTAAGAATGTTTTGTTAATTAATTTCTTCACCTGATTAAAAGTTGTAAAATTGAAGGCCTTTTCCTTCTCTCTTGCAATGTATCCATACTTCTCAAAATTAATATTCTGTTTGGTGAGATGGCAGTGATGATCAATTTACAGATATACATTTGCTGTCAGTATTTAAGTGATTAGCATTTTGATCTGTCAAAATGTCATTAAGAATTCTGGAACCAGAGAAGACCCTATGTGTATTTCTTATTAGTTCAGTCTTTTTCCACTGTTTTACATGTAGTATTCACTTTGACTGTTAGCCTTGAACTTTCACTGTTAATTAATGGGAATTAACGGGGTTATGGAAAAACAGAGGAAAAATAAGTATTAAGTACAAGTTTTCCTTTCCTGTTATTTGTTGTTAATCTTGATGCATGTTTTTCTATATAATTTCTGTAGTATGTAAATGTCCTTATGTTTTGTGTTTTTATTATTATAGTGATTTTTAATTTTAATGTATATTGTGCAAGTGAAATGTCTTTTTTTTTTTTTTTACTTTCCAATAAAGTGAAATTGTCTTAATCATGCATTCTCTTCATCTCCACTGTATGACTTCATCCCCTTCAGCCCCGAGAGCATCAAAAAATAAAATAATAATTAATTGATTGGTTTACTTAATTTTCATTATCATAGTGAATTATTTTTCTTGGGGTTATCTGCAAAGATGAAGCATTCAGTTTTGTTGCATTATGCTTTCAAATCAGTCCTTCAGTTTCCAGGTCATGTTATGAACTTACTGTGCAGAAACTGAATGGCTGAATGCTTCCTTAACATTTTAGTTTCATTTTTGGTTATCTTGCTGTAACAAACAAATTATGCATTCTCCCTAATGTTTTAAACATAGATTTTAAAGATCACATAACACATTCTGGGCCAATATTCATAAAGTTTCTTAGAAAAACTCTTGAGACCCATGATAAAACAAACTGGTGTAAGATGAAAAGAAAATCATTTTTAAGCAAAGTAGAGCGCTGTTTAAAATGGCAATCAGTGCAAGCTGGAGAGCTGAATTTGCATAAGTATTAAGCTATATAAACATAAATATGTCATAAATTGTACTAGAGATTTCTCATCAAATCTAAAAGAACTTCCTACATTATCAAGGAGTTATGAGAAATGCTCATCCTTCCTAGATTTGCACATTTGCACAGACTTGACATGCTTTTAATTATAAATGCTAAACCATGCTATTAATATCTTTATTTTCTATTGCACTTTGCAAATCTATACTGTTTTTGTAAATTTTAAAACTGATAAATGATATAAAAAAATGAGATATTATTTAGAAATAAATCTTGTGGGAAAGATATATTTTCGATAAAAATGTATATTTTTAATGTTTAACAAAAAGGAAGACCAGGCAAAATTCTAATTTCAATTATTTAGCTGCTCTTTTTTATCTGACATTAATCTTAAGGATCATGATCTCTTATGTAAGTGGTGATTATGTCTTGATTTTCAGCTATTTTTACGTTTTGTGTGGTGGTTATATAGCTCTGAAAGTGCGCAGGAAACCACACTTCTAAAGAGCAAACTCATTAACTCAGATTTGAATGTACATTATTATTCACAATAAACGGCATACTTCAGTTCATACTCGCATATATGTTAATCTATGTATGTTTTGGAAAATAGTTAAATGCAAACCATTTTTCCAGGGGCATAAACAAAAAATTAACATATAAGAACATGGAAAAAATATGAAATTGCTGTTAATGTCTCAGATAACTGGAGGTTGCGGTTGCATTTTAAATTCTGAGTCATTATGCCATTGATTTTAGAGACTCCATCATATGCCTCACTAAGGACTATATATTTGCTTTTTCTGTTTTAATCATAACAAGAGTACAGTGCTTTATCCACATTTTATCTCAGTACTACTTCATGTTAACTGAACACTTTTTCTTGGTCATAAATGATGGTCATATAGCTTTGTCACACTTTTTCACCACTCTTAGTTTTACATTTAGCAACATCAATATCCTTAGGATCAAAATTTTATTCTGAGAGGCTTTATGATGTGGCCTAGATTCTGTTTTGAAGATGTAGTTAGTTACAGCTATGTTTCTAGTTGCAATTGCCAAAGTGGTTTATGAATATTGATTATCATAAAATACCTTAAAAATTAGTCAATGAAATAAATAATATATTTTTGATTTAAACACGTTTATCTTATACTGCTGAATTATATACAGTTTTGTTTACATTTGATGTCAGACTAAAAACTAATACAGTGCAGACCTTTTAAACGTAGGTTCTTTGGCAACAGTTTTTTATATTATTGGTGAAAATTAATATAATCCTAGATTTAGATGAAAGAACTATGTGTTCGTTTAGACTTGGATTATTATATGCCTGTGTCCATTTTTTTTCTTCCTGTCTGTTCCTTAAATTGAGCAGAGTCACCATTAAGTTTTTTGTTGGTTTATAGAGTCGACAGTTAGAATCTGAGTCTGGAACAACTGAAGAGCACAGCTTGAACAAAGAAGCCAGAAAATGGGCAACAAGAATAGCAAGAGAGCATAAAAACATCATTCATAATGAACGTGTAAGTTTCTGTATTTGGCTCAAAAACATATCCAGCAGTACCTATGTACCTCACCTTTAGTCTCTTCGGATTTGGACTGAATTTCATTATTTAAGGGTATTGGGCAGGAATGTTCCTTGATGACATACCATGCAGCTACACAATAAAAATTAACATAGCAACTCAGATATTTCCACTATAGGCCTTCATCAAAATATAACGTAAAAATTCACTCATACAAGAAAACCATTTATTATGAAAAAATTGGATAAATCTGTTTGACATTGCTTGTATAATAATGACTAAACTTTGAGTGAAGTTTTTTCCAGTCAGGCTATATCACTCCATACGTTTTCCTAAAAATATCATAGTGCTTCCTCACATAATACCACTGTCTGGCTATCAGGACAGCCACATACTATATAAGCATTATGTTATAGCAAAATCCTATAAAACTGAGTTGATGCCAACCAGAACTCTTCTAGCTGCTTTCTAGGTTTTTTTAGCTTGTTTCTGTGATGCTTCCATTTTAATTATCACCATTCTGTTTCATTAAAATTGCTTATATAACAATGAGGCATCTGTCCATTTAGAAAGTCTGTAGGTTACCAGCAGAATTGCTATAGTTATAAGGTTTTGGCACTACACTGTTCGATGCATGGTGCCATAGGGTCTACCTATATTGTTAAGCTTTTTGTGCTTTACTTTGTAGTTTTATTCCGTAGTTTTTATTGATATTTTCATTTAGTATAGATATCTTTAACATCTTGATTTGTTGAAATTCGCTTTATATAAATGACATGCTAAATAAATAAAAAAAATACTGAAATTTTTTTTTCTTCTGTGTTTCTCACATAAATCATCAACTAATCAATGTCAGTTTTAATTTAGGGAAGACAAAAAGAAGTCACAGGTAACCAGAATTGGTGACTTTGGGAGGTGCAAAGCAACAATCATATTGTTATGATTTTTTTAGTTAACAAGTCCATTCAAGTAGAAAAACATGATTATCATTGTCTTAATATTTGATAAAACCTGACATGGTTTGTTTCAGCCCGGAGAATAAAACCCCACCAAAGTTACATGTAGAATAAATGTCAGTAATATGCAATTAACTCAGCACAATGCAACTTGGCAGACTGATTAATAAGTTTGTAGGCATACAATACATAGTGTAATAGTTGGTAACTTCACCCTACTTCTGTGCTATTGCCCAATTACAGGAAAAAAAGAGGGTAAAAGATGATTTATTGGTATAGTCTGTATGAGGTGTGCCTGTACTGTATGCATATATTTAATAAATACACAACCCCAGTTCCAGAAAAGTTAGGACATTATGGAAAATGATTATAAGAACAAAACAGAATGGTTCGTAAATTTTACTTTGATTTGTATTCAAACAAAAACAGTGTTAAGACAAAGTATATTCATGTTTTACTTAAACAATTGTATTGTTTTTTTGAAGATAGACATTTATTCTAAAACAGTGTGACGGTTATAGATATTGAGGTGACGTGAACCAGGGAATGTTAAACAGGTGAGGCAATCATGTTATAGTATATAAAGAGCCTACAAAAAAGGCCTAGTACTTAAAGATCAATGATGGGTTGAGGCTTACCAATTTGCCAACAGATGTGTCAGCAAATAATTGAGCACAGCATAAATCTGAAGAATTTGGGGCATTTCATCCTGTACAGTGCACAATATAACTAAATGTTTCAAGCAGTCTGGCACATAAAGGGCAAGAACAAAAGCCACATCTGAATACAAGGAATCTCTGATAGCTCAGATGTCACTGTCTTAGAAAACCATCATGCGTATTTAACAGATATCATGAGATGGGCTCGGGAATACTTCAGTAAACCTTTGTCAGTCAACACCATTTGCTACTATATCCATAGATGCAAATTAAGGCTTTACTATGCAAAGCAGACGCCATACATAAACACTATCCAGAAGCAATGCAACTTGTCTAGGCTTGGTCTCATGTGACATGGAAAGTAGCACAGTAGAATTGTTTTTTTGTGGTCAGTTGAGAATATCTCATAGTTTTTGTGAAAAATATCCATCGTGTTCACTAGGCCAAAGAGGAATAGGACCATCCAAGCTGTTATCAGGATCCAAAAGCCAGTGTCTGTCATGGTATGAGGTTGTGTCAGTGCCCTAGGCACCATTAATGCAGAAGCATATATATTAATTATACAGTGTATATAAATTTTGGAACAACATATGCTGACATTCAGCTGTTGTCTTTTCAGGGATATTCCTGCCAAATCACATTATACCTGAATTAACAGATACATGGCTGTGTAAACAGAGCGTTCAGCTACTACACTGGCCTGCATGCAGTACTGACTTGTCTCTGGTTTAGAATGTGTGGAACATTAGGAAACAGAAAATAGGGCAATGAAGGTGTTGTACAGTTGCATAGCTGAAGACCTACATAATGGATGAATGGAGTGGAATGGAACAGGAAAATTCAACTTGCTAAACTTAATCAACATGTCTTTAGTGCCCAAATGCTTAAGTGTTATTAAAAAAACGATGTTACACACTGCTAAACATTCAAATTCATATACAAAATATGTATACAGTGCCCTCCATAATGTTTGGGATGGAGACGCATTTTCCTTGATTTACCCCTCTGCTCCAAAGTTCACATTGCAGACATTAATCTAAGGGTATTTGCATACATTTTCGTCACGCCATGTAGAAATGACAACACTTTTTATACATGGTGTCCCCATTTCAGTGCACCATAACGTTTGGGACAATTGTTGTCACAGGTGTTTGTGATTACTCAGATGTATTTCTTTAGTACAGGCATAAAACACCTAGACATGCTTCTACCCTTTGGAGTCGATAGTTGCCATTTCTCAACAGCTGAATCCATTATGAGGCTGAAAAGAATAAAACCATTAGATACATCTGTAAAACCTTAGGATTTCCTCAATTCAACTGTCTAGAATGTTATTAAGAAGAAAGAATGCAGTAGTGAGCTCATTAATAGTGATGAACGAACTCCACCGTATTTGTTTCGCCTTGAGTTCAGAGAAATCATGGTAGTGTTCCGAAATATTGCCAAACTCTACAAAATGCATCGAAGTCAAGGGGGACGGACTAACTGAACTAGGTTTAACTGGATTGTAATGGCACAATCATCTTGAAAGTGTCTCTGAAAGCTAGGGAAACATCTGCTAACTATACTGGGCTTATTATTGTGGCCATAAAGGTGGGTTGATTTGTGCAGCAGCAGTGCCAACCACTGTACCACCTTGCCTCCATAAGATCAAGAAAGAAACAACAAAGTCAGAGACACACAAACATATAGTTCATCAAAACAGCGGAAATGCCAAAATCGTAGTCAACTGTCAGAAATAATATGCAAGTCTTTTTATGTTAATGTATGTGAGATACAATTGCTTTGTGGGCTTTTTAGAAAACAGCCCGGCAACAGTTAACCACCCCCAACCCCCACACTGCTGCTGCTGCGGTATCGTACAGGGCAATGCATGCAGAAACGGACATTTTATGCTGAATTATGTGAGAATTTATTGTTTTGTGTCCTTTTCAGAAAACTGAGTTTTTTGGAAAAATATTCAGCCCTGGGAGAAAAAGGGAAAAAAAATCATCCCTTAAAGTGTGGAAAAATTGAAAGTGCCATGTCATGATTGAAGCCACTGGCTTTTTCTGTTTCTTGAAGTCATGAAGGCTCTCCAATCTGTCTGTACTGATGCTTTGCACTTTTTCTTCTTCAAAAAGATAAAAACTTCTTGTAAATAGGAATAATTCTTTCGTTATTATTATTTCATAAAGTTTCCTGTGCGTCTCTTTCTGTTATATTGACATGGAACTGGAAGATCAAACTGCACATTTGATGCAAACAGAGATAACTTGTTATTTATGCTGTATATGTTACGTAAAAATAAAATTTGAGAACCTACATTATATACTTATCTGTTAAGCTCCTTAAATTGAGTTCACCTACTATACGTAATATCAATGTGCCTTTATGGCTTTACGTTGTATAGCATTTGTTTTTATGGAAAATGTAAAAAAAAAAATGGTATGAATACTACTGACACTAGTTCACCAGTTGCCTTAGACCTTTGGTTTCCATGAAATCTGCATGTTCCGTTTATATCTGCATGAGTTTTCTCTGCTAACCCTGAGTTTCTCCCAGTGTTCATATCTGCAGTGTGTCATCCAGTAGTCTAGCGATTCTAACTGTGGGTGCGATTGTGTGCTCTTCATAGTGCCAACCACTGCTTCAACGTTCCTTTGTGAGATCACAGAAGAAAGAACATATTAAGAGATGCGCAAGCTTCGTAACCAGTCTTTAATGCAAATGATCAGCATTATATACCCGGGGGGCAGTCCCATCTAATGTTGGCTGTTACAGGTCTGGGGGATGTCCTCGAAAGCATTGTGGAACAAAAAGTTCTATCCTAAACCTGCAGAATTATCAGAAAATAATTTGACAAACAAGGGCAGATGCAGCAAATTTGCTGCAAAGACCTCCACCGCTGATGACAGCAGAATCCACACTATGATAAAGAAAAAGCCCCAAAATCCTGTCCGACAGATCAGAAACAGTCTTCATTAGGCAGATGTGTATGTATCAGAGACTACTATCCAAAGAAGACTTCATAAACATAAATTCAGAGGCCACACTGCAAGATGCAAACCACTAGTTAGCCACAAAAACAGGCTGGCCAGGTTATGGTTTGCGAAAAATTACTTAAGAGAGCCTGCAGAATTCTGTAAAAAGGTCTTGTGGACAGACAAGACAAAGATGAACCTGTATCAAAGTGATGGCAAGAGCAAAGTGTGTAGCCAAAAGGAATAGCCCATTATCTGTTTAAAATGGTGCAGATGGTGTTATGTCTTTGGTATTTGTGGCTGCTACATGTACTGGCACACTTACAGTATCTTCAGTGATGATGGCATTGCTGGCGGCAGTTCCACAATGAATTCTGAGTGGTGTAGAAACATCTTATCTGATCAAGATCCAGTAAATACCTGCAAACTCAAGTATATTTAGCAAGTCTGATCTTTTTCTGCACCGGTATTAGTGGTTTGTATATTTTAATATAATTTCTTAATTACAGACTTTGGACGAATGTGAATCACTAGGTGCTGTTCCATCAGAGCAAAGTCGTGTTGAATTGGAACAAAGAATTGAGGACGCAAAAGAGAACATACGGAAAGCAGAGGTAAGCTCTACATTTATGTATACACTCACCGTTACCCATAACTGCATATTCGTAACTCTGTTTATTCTGTAGTAAATTGATAATTCACTTGTTTAGAGGTTAACTGTTAAATTAATCAGTTCATACCATCAGCTTGGTAACAACAAGGAACAAAATAGACATTAGCCTCACTTAGACACAAATAATGTGGACAATTTATAAATATTGGTGATTTGTCCTTACCACAATCTGATGAACTCACAATTAAGATTTTAATTAGTGAAATGTTTCAGACTTAATAGCTGCAATGAGAACTAAAGCAAAATTATAACTTTTATTAGCTAACTGGACGGATTACAATATGCAAACTTTCAAGGCAGCTCACGCCCTTTCTTCAGGCAGGTTGCAGTACAGATATTGGAGTTCCTGTGTTTATATATACAGTACACTAGAAAATAAACTAAACCTTTAAGTGGGTCAATGTCAAAAATTAACAGACCTCTTCAGCCTGAGATTCATTTAGCAGGCGATGAGAACAGTGTACTCATTTTAAAGTCACAGAGCTTATGGGCAACTTCAAGACACCGAAGGATAGAAAAGAATGAGAAGTTAAACTGATGCTAAAATGTAACATATTACAACATATCTGGTCATAAAACTCTTGTCTCTATTTAAATCATGATGACAAGAGTTTTATGACCAGATATGTTGTAATATGTTACACCCAATAAAATTATCACATAATTAATATAGAGAAGGTTATAAATATATATAAAATGTATAATTTATATATGTGATACCTTTACTCAAGGTAAATTACAGGATCAAGATACATATCAGCATTTTACAGTTGGAGTATAGACACTGTAGCCACTTAAGGGTGTGTTACTGAACTCCAGACACAACTAAACAAAGACAGTTCCAGTATCAAATAAACTTTTTATTTTAACAAAAGTACCTTTGACAGGCCTCTTCTCATGCAGCAGTGCACAATCCAATCCTTTGGTTTTCTTTTTTTTTTTCTTTGCCAACCATTCCTCCCAGGAGAGGTTTGTTCTTTTCTACCTTAATCCAACTCTCTGGGCAAAGTGGAGAGCTCCCTTTGAAACCTGACCTGGGAGTACTTCCAGCACCAAAGCCATTGTATACAAGAAACACTTCCAGGTCAGGCAGAACAACCCTGGAACAAGGTATTCACCTCCTGACAACTCCGCCTGGTAACCCCCTACGGAACCCAATAGCGCAACCCTGTGAAACCACAGTTCCCAGGTTGCCTTGCAGGTGTCCAAACAGGGGCTTGTTACAAGGGATGCTGCCACCCATTGTTTGGGGAGTGACCTGTGGCTGAGAGGCAATGTCCAACTGGCCCTTATTTCTTCTAGTTTCCCAACTGGGAAAATGACGACTAATCAACCCTGCCAGGATTCTTCTCCGTTCTGGTCATATTTCTACTATGTTGGCCTCTTGGCCAGGTAAGGGATTTCCATCTTCAACAGCTATGATGATAGACCAAGCGTACCAGCACCCCCAGTGTCCCTCCTAGTTGGGACAGGGAATGTCACAGCTCCCTTTCTGTCCATGCATTATACTGGCCTCGTAGCCAGGTAAGGGAGCAGGGTTCATAATAGCTGGGCTGCCAGTTCATCCATGACAGGAGATTATGTGATGTTTTTCTTAGTGTCACACAGTGAGTGGGATGAAAAGGCTTAGCCAGCATGGATCATTTCATTTAAGGCTAATAAAATGCCATAATTTGCATCACTTTGGCAAAAAAGGCCCACTTGTCAAAATATCAAGTGATTCTTCTTGCTTGTATGCTATCATTTTTCTACTTTAACATATCTGTAAAAATTTATTTTTTTAGTTTCCATAAGAAAATGTCACTCCCAGTGAAACATGTTAACTATGTAATTTACACTAATATAACAAATTCAGTTAACTATATTATTTTACAAAATGTGTTTTTAAAAACAATCGTGAAGTCCAGAATAGAATAGTACCAGATGTCTTCTAAAACTGTTCATTGATTTGCATGTTTATAGAATCAGATGTAAATCACAATTTCACATTAGTGTGCACATATAGTATATGTCATGTTATATCCAAATTTCTTCATCATTTGCTTTTACACTATGCATGTTAATTGTAACAGAGTGCAAATAATAAGGCAAGTTAAAAGTTTTCTACACAATACAATTAACCTTTAGTGTATTTGTGAAAACATTTTATTTTTGACATTGATTACGCCAGAATGACTGAACCTAACAAGAAGCACCCCAAAACCAAGCATAATTAAAAACTAATGGCATTTTCCTACCTAGGCTTACACTGCATAAATACTATATTTATGCTGTTTATTTTAAAATTGCATTTTATTTTATTTAGATTTGTGGACTACATATTTTATTTTTCCTTTATATTGTAAAACAAATGTTTTCAATATTTTGTTAACAGATTACCATGGATATTCTTACAGTATTGTACTGTATATAATAATATTATTCAATTAAAGTGTACTTTTGATTAGAAAATTTGTAATTATTTTGAATTGATACACAATTAGTTGTCATCTCCATTGCTAAATCATTTGTGCATAGACAACTCAAGTTCCTCTGGTGTCATTGGTCTCATGTCCTTTTCTGGCAGACAATTAAGATGAAGGCAGAAGCTCGCCTGGACCTGCTGAGACAAATTGGTGTGTCTGTAGATGTTTGGCTAAAGAGTGCGATGAACCAGGTGATGGAAGAGTTAGAAAATGAACGGTGGGCTACCCTCCCTACCCTTTCCAACAATGACAGCTCACACATGGTATGTTTTTGTTAATGTTTTCTAAAGTATATGCTAATGAATTGCTTTTCACTATGAGAGTTTCTCTGAATCTTTTTTTTTCACGCTCTTGTAGTGATGTAATGTTTTGTCAGTTTTAAGTAATACCTTTTAATTTGTTAATGCTAACATACGATATGACCCAAGCACCGCCACAAGTGACAGCCTTTCCAGCAACTCCGTGTATGACTTTATCTGTCTACTTTTTTCTCTATTTCACTGATCACTCCTACAACTTTCTTTTATGTGGACTCGTTTCCTGGACACTTTTTATTACTTTTTACTTGTGAATTTCCCCTTGGGATTAGTAAAGTATCTATCTATATATCTATCTAATGTATGGAGCTGCTCAGTGATGGAGTAGTTAATACTACCTCACATATCCATAGTCCTTGGTTCAAATCTGGCACCCTGTTACGAGGCACGTCACTAGCATTACCACTTATTTGAGGACTATTCCCAACCCCCATAATATTCCTAGTCATACTTGAATGTTCAATTGTAAATTATGGGGGTGATACCTCTCATGTCCACTTACACACTCAAAGAGTAAGTGGGGCCGGGCTGTCGAAGATCAGACGCTGGATGGCTGAGAACCCTGAAAGACCAAAAAAAAACAAAAACAAAACTCCAGTGCTGGTTGCTGTCTCTTGGATTTGAATCTCTCAATGTCTGCATGGATTTTTCTCAAGGTATTCTGGCTTTTCTCTTACAAAACTGAATTAAATAGAAAAACAGTGCTACTAGCTCACTGCTAGTAATGGCTTTGGCCAGATGAAATATTGAAATAAAAATATTGTTACTTAGAGAAAAATTTACATAAGTAAAAGTTAAAAGTATCTGACATGTAAACTACTCAAATAAAAATAAAAAAGCATGATCTGAAAAATGTCCTTGGCTAAAAGTATAATTTAGTTTCTTAGGGATTAAAGGTAACCTAATTTAGTAAATATCAACTATACATTCTGTGCTTTGGATAGTGTAGGCAGAATATACATATAAATAAAATATTTTATGTATCAAAAGACATATTCATGGCATACTGTGCAGTATGTACACATACACACAAAATCTAGAAACAGTGTAATGTATGTGGCAGTTCAGTTTAAAACTGTAATTATTCTGTATACTTCTAACAAAAGCATGGTAAGCAGGTAATAAGAATTATCCTTAACAATGCAGTCTATAGTTATTAATGACAAACCTTGTTTTAGACAGACTTAGGTCAGGTCAGGTTGGGGAGAATGCACTGATACAGCACATTGCTGCACCCACCACACAACGAAGCTGCTTGAGATCCCAGTTGGCAACACCCAAGGTAGACACATGGTCCACTCACACCCTCCAGAAATGGACATCTATCTGCCGCAGCCAGGCGTTACATGGGAGTCCCCTTGGCCTGGTCCAGCCGCTTGGGTCCTCAACAAGAATTAAGAGGAAACAATAAAATCTTACAGGTTTGCAAATAAAAATTTGCAATAGGGGACACGAGATCTGAAACTAGTATTTACATCTAAACCTGCAGAAGGCTTTTTATTCTCGTTGACATTCGGTAAATAGAATCAGCAAAGCATCAGCATGTAGAAACGCATTTTTTCAACTCAGACTCAAATTCATGTGGTTGTGTTTGATTTTTCTGAAGAATATGAAAGTATTGAATAAGAAAACTAAATAGGTATCTATAGCAGTAAGTTTCTCAAACAAATAGGATCATTGAGTGAAGTACTAAATCTGTACAGGTCCTGTATTTTTTTGTCAATTATTATTTGAAAAATGTGCTTAGACAAATAAAATGCTTTGTGTCAGTTGATGATTATGTGTTTCGTTAAAATAAAATCGTATCTCAGAGCAGGTAACTCTTCTTTTTATTATTCATTAGGGTTCACTACAGCAGATAATGTTTTTCCATATCTTACTTACACCTGCATGTGCTCTCTTGCCACTCTTAGGCCTTCCTCTTTTCCTGTTATCTTGCAGCTCCATCCTTAACATCCTTCTCCCGGTTTACTTAGCATCTCTCCTCTGCACATGTCCAAAGCAATGCAATCTTGCCTCTCTCTCAACCATCCAAGCTGAGCAGACTCTGTAATGTATTCAATTCTAATCCTGTCCATCCCCGTCACACCCAGTGCCAATCTTAACATGTTTAACTCTGCCACCTTCCGCGCTGTCTCCTGATTTTTGGTCAGTGCCATCGTCTCCAACCCATATAACATAGCTGGTCTCACTACCATCTTGTAGACCTTCCTTTTCACTCTTGCTGGTACCCGTCTGTCACAAATCACTCCCGACTCTCTTCTCCACCCATGCCACCCTGCCTGTACTCTCTTCTTCTCTTCCACACTGTCTGTTACTCTGTACAATTGATCCCAAATATTTAAACTCTTCCATCTTTGCCAACTCTACTCCCTGCATCCTCACCATTCCTCTGACCTCCCTCTCATTCACACATATGTATCTTGTCTTGGTCCTACTGACCTTCATCCCTCTCCTTTATAGATCATATCTCCAGCTCTCCAGGGTCTCCTTGACCTGATCCCTACAGATCACAATGTCATCTGCAAACATCATACTCAACAGGGACTCCTGTCTAATCTCATCTGTCAACCTGTACATTACCACTGCAAATAAGAAAGGGCTCAGAGCTGATCTCTGATGTAATCCCACCTCTACCTTGAATGCAGCCGTCACTCCTACCACAAACTTCACTGATATCATACTTCACTCGCGCATATCTTGCACCTTATATACTTCTCTGTCACTTTCAACTTCCTCATACAGTACCACAACTCTTCTCTAGGCATCCTGTCATATCCTTTCTCCAAATCCACAAAGACACAATGCAGCTCATTCTGTCCTTCTGTATACTTCTCCATCAACACCCTCAGAGCAAACATAGCATCTATAGTGCTCTTTCTTGGTATGAAACCATACTACAGCTCACTAATCATCACCTTCTTAACCTAGCTTCCACTACTCTTTCCCATAACTTCATGCTGTGGCTCATCAGTTTTATCCCTCTGTAGTTACTACAGCTCTGCACATCCCCCTCTTAAAAATTGGTACTACTATGCTGCTTCTGCACTGCTCAGGCATCCTTTCACTTTCCAAGATTACATTAAACAATCTGGTTAAAAACTCCTCTGCCATCTCTCCTAAATACTTTCATGCTTCCACAGGTATTGTATGTCATCTGGACCAACAGCCTTCCCATTTTTCATCCCCTTCATACCTGTCCTTACTTCCTCTTTGCTAATCTATTGCACTTCCTGATTAGCTATCTCTACATCATCCAACCTTCTCTCTCTCATTCTCTTCATCCTTATCCTTTATCACCTTAACCTGCTGCATAGCTTTCCCAGCTTAGTCCCTCTGTCTAGCCATTCGGTACAGGTCCTTTTTTCCCCTCCTTAGTGTCCAACCTCTCATACAATTCATCATACACCTTTTCTTTAGCCTTCACCACCTCTCTCTTCACCTTACACCTTATCTCCTTGTACTCCTGTCTACTTTTTCATCTCTCTGACTATCCCACTTCTTCTTCACTTACCTCTTCCTCTTTATACTCTCCTGTACATCCCCATTCCACCACCAGGTTGTCTTGTCCCCCTTTCATGTTCAGATGTCACACCATGCATGCTTCTAGTTGTCTCCCTTACCACTCCTGCTGTAGTTGCCCCAGCCATCTGGTGATTCTTCCCTGCCACCCAGTGCCTGTCTTACCTCCTTCCTGAACTCAAACTTTCAGTCTTCATTTTTCACCAGTTGATCCTTGGCTCTGCCCTCACTTTCCTCCTCTTCTTTAAATCCAACCTCGTTCTATAGACCCCCATCCTATTCGGCCTAACAATACTTTTCCCTACCACCTTGCAGTCTCCAATCTCCTTCAGACTGACCCTCCTTCTTAAAATACAATCTACCTGTGTGCATCTTCCTACACTCTTGTATTTCATCCTGTATTTCCTCCCTGTTCTTAAAATACATATTCACCAAGCCATGTTCATTCTTTTCACAAAATCCACTATCATCTGACCTTCTTCATTTCTCTCCTTGATACTATCAGTGCAGTGTTCTTCACTTACGCATTATGCACCAAAAGAGAGCACTTTCTTTAAAATGGTGTGTTCTGGTATCATAGCTTATCCTTTCAGGCAACTGGGCACAAATGCAATCAACAACAACATTTATTTATATAGCACATTTTCAAACAAAAAAATGTAGCTCAAAGTGCACAACAATACTCGGCTAAAGTAATGGATTTGCAGGTCATGGGAGCCAATGTGCTGATCTTGTTGGAGCCTGTTGCTTTAATCAAAATATTAAAGCTGATTGTAACAGACTTGATAAGGGCAATGTAACCTAACAATTTTTTGTTATTTTTTTTTTTTAGTGAAATATTCAGTTCACATTACTGTAGTTAAAAAAAATAAATAAAATAAATAACCTTAATTTAATTTAACCTTAAAAAAGGTCTGAAGCTCAGAAACTATGTTTTATATCATTAAACTGAATAAAGCAAACAAGTAAAACTATCATCATTACCACTAGTTAAGACTGGTTCATTTAGAGAACTGTATATTAGCTAAAAAGCCATTATGTTTAAATATAAAACATCAATAAACATTTTATAACATTTTTATTGTACGGTATTTATAGACTCATTCAGTAAAATATAGAAATGGTAGAGTTTTGTATTTTTTTTAATATCAGAAAAAATAAATGAGGTAGATCAGAAGAGAAAAATGGGCACTATTGTATTTGTGTATCATATGTTTTAGTACAGAATTATTGTGTTTCTATAACAATACAAAACTCATCCATAAAGTATTTTTTCTCTGAAACAGTTAATAATGGCAGCTAAAATACTTCATATATACAGTATATATGCACTTATCTTTATAAAAACATTTGTATGCTTAGTTATCCAACAGGTTTTGATGCAAAATTTGTAATTAATTTTGTGTATTTTTATTGGAGTTTTTTAACAGTTTGATAACTAGTTATTTCTAATATCTGAGATGTAATTTATTAATACAGTATGTTGTGATTGTTTCTTGCCTATCTTAAACTCTGTCATACACAATGTACAAGCCCCTTCCATTTAAACTGGCAGCTACTTTGTCAAAAGTCTTATGTTGTAGTACAGATCACTCCATAGCTAGATTCGCTGAACTTGATCAATATTGGTGAGCTATAGGGAAACGTAAGTCATTTTCAACTCTTTTACAATAAATGCACCGAAAAACTTTATCTTTAATAATGGTAATGAGCTGTCTTGTCTTTTAATATCAATACTACAACTAACAGTTGCATCTTTATTTCTGTACATATAAATTTGCCTCAGTTTTGCAATTAGAAATTTACTGCAGTGTCTTTCAAACAGCAACAAATATTAATTTTATTATTTATGCTGTATTATTATAAACACTCTACTGTTTTAAAAATCAACTTCCATGTGTTTTCATACATTTGAGAAGGAGTTCATATATACACATCACTTTTTAGGAAGCAGAATTAACACCGCATAATAAAGCTTCTTTGTTTTATGTTCTTGAGACTGAACATCTCTACTTAGTTTGGCCAGAGATGTCCAATCTGTACTATATAAAGTATGCTACCACAGTACTGAGAGCTTTCTGCCATGTTGTCCATCACACAGGTATTCTCCATGTGCAAAAAACAAAGTCACAACACATGAGATTTAAGGCAGAATCTTTATCGGTTGTTGGCCAATATACTGGGTCTTTTTAAAGCAGTACACACAGATGAAACCACTGACCTAACTAGAGTGAATAGCAAAACCATTTGCGCACCAATATCATGATTGCCTACAACCCCAAAAATATTTGCTTGCAGTTATATTTTAATTATTTATTGTAAACTTTGCATTTTCAACATTAGCAAGCAATTGTACTTACTAATGATCTGCTTTAAAAATGTAACAAAGTAGAATTGTTACTAAATAAATGCACTTTGTAAAGAGTACAAATATTTGCTTTTAAAAATACTGTGAAAAGAACTTTTCCCTATACAATCTACTCATATCCAGTAACAACCACCACTGGTTTTAGCTCACTAATGTTCTTAGTTTCACCTATGCCACACACAGTATGTCAAATCTTGTTGAAACTAAGATTATGTACTTTGGTCTGATTTGTCTTTAACACATTTTCCTTCTTACAAATGTATATTTGAATGAAAAAATCTTAAATGTATCTTAATTGAATTTAATTGGATGCAAACTGTGAATCTATGCTGATGTGTGAATACTTTTAGAAGACTGTGAATCAGGGTCTCATTTTGCACGCTAATGTAATGTGTTTTCTTGCAGACAAGTGCAGATTTTGAGAGAGAAGAGGGAGAAGAATTTGAAGACAATATGGATGTATTTGATGACAGTAGCTCAAGTCCCTCAGGGACCTTGAGAAACTATCCTCTAACCTGCAAAGTCATCTATTCCTACAAGGTAGGTGATCAGTTTACACTTGAGTGCTGTCACTCCATATTGTCTTAATGTTCACATTTGTACATTTCCAGAAAAACGTGCCTCCTTAACTTCAATTTAACAGAAGTGTGGTATAGTTTATCAGTTGCAACAGCATTTGGTGAATAAATGAACCTTCTATTTTGCATTCATTGTGACTTTAAATAATTTTGCAATGAAGAACACTTGCATGGTTTGCATATCTTATACTTTGTAATTTGTAATAAATCGCCATCCATTCACTTCCTAACTCATGTGTCTGGTTCATGGTCATGCCTCACAACTGTAGAGTCCAGGGTTCAAATGTTCACTTGGACTGTTTTGTAGAGTTAGAAAATTCTCCCTGTGTCTGTGTGTGTGTGTTTCTCAAACTTTCTAAAGACATGCATGTTAATCTCCATTGCCCATTATGTCAGTGAATATGTATCAGTGTACCCTTTTATGGATGGTGCCCATCCAACAATTGCTTCTTCATTGCATCCAAAAGTTCTAGAACAGGCCACTCTCACTTTAAGTGATTTTATTAGATAAAAATAATTTTCAATTTTGCAGCAAAGCCACAATATTTATAATTAGTACCATACCCTTTTTAATTACAGTGCAATGGCTACATTATAATGTGTAGGCAGCAATTTGTTAAACCTTCAACATTAAAGTACAAAGTTATAAAAGCATTCAAAAACTCCCTTTAAAAAAGCATCATAACTTTACCAGTAACTTATGCAACTATATTGTCTATAAGATATGCCTTTGTACTTTTATGATTGCATTCATTTAGAAATGCTGGCAAGCATAACTCAAAAAGGTATCAAAATAGTAATATTGTTGGTTGCACAGATCAGTCCATTTGGATTAACTTTGTGTAAAACAATATTAAGCATTTTGAGTTAGGTTAAAGCTTTGCTTTGAAACAGGAACATTTTAGACCCCAACTTAAATTACCCTGGCAATTCCTTTGCTGTGAAGTAGGCTACTTTCATATTTTAAAAACTATGAAGTGAGAATTCCACAAATTGAAAGTAGCTGCAAAATGTATGTAAGATCTCGGCTGCTATTCCTGTGAAAATACATTTTCAGTTCATTTCTTTTGGCCTTGAAGACATTTTCTATATTTTATGCTTTCAAAGGTTTGTTAAAGATTTCACATTTATGAATTTGACTTGTCATAACAATGTAATTGCAACTTTCTTTCAGTCAAACAATATGAATGTGTCTGCACAGCAATGATGGATTCCTTAGCACAAGATTAGGACTTCATTTGTCGGATTTTATGGAGTTCTCGCTCTTCTCTACAAACTTAATCACACTGTAATTGACTGATCTTGGGAATTACTACACTAGCCTTATCTTGTATTACTCTACTTTGTGTTACTTTTACTGGATATTCAAATCTCTAATGCAGCTGAGGGACAGCTCATCTAATCCCTGTGAAATACTTCATCATGTTTGATAAGTAGGCATTTTGCTAAGGGGGTCAGAAAACAAGATTCATTCCTTATTAGGAATAAAGTGTAAATGCTACAGCCTGCATGGACCCATCGATTAAGAATATAATGTGCCAGGAGATGGCCAAAATAAATAACACGAAGACTGATTACTGCAGAATGCTTTTGTCAACAAACACCAAAACCCTTTTACGTTCAGATAGCAAAAGCAAGAGAAGTGATTAGATAGTTAACGAATTAACACTGATCATAGACGCACAACACATATGAGGATGTTTTTCAAGACGTAGGCATCTACAAGTCACACGGTGCTGATCACTAAAGAAGCATCAAATAACAGTGGTCCATTGCAAATGACTCTGGTTAATATTGAATATGCTACTTCCTACTGTCATGCCTTCTCTGGAGTACAGTTAAATGTTATTTTCTTACAAATAGCACTGCATGCTCTGTCCATCTGTCTCTATTACCACAACATACATCTTTTTTTGGTCAGTACTATTTGTTTGATGACTGAAAACTTTATAAGTTTATAGTAGTTACATGTATAGTTTGTTTTCAATGCAGCATGCAATAATGGCACAATTTGATGTTTAAGAATTATGAATTTGCATATTTTTCTTAGTGTTATTTTAAAAAATAACGCTAACATTATTGTAAATGTTCATGTTATCATCTACTGTTACTAATAAATAAAAGCCAAGCCTTTTTGTCAATAGCAGTGTACTTCTGTTGACAGCCACCAGATGGCATGCAAGAAAATAATCCACTCTAATGGACATTACATATTTCATGGTTTAATCCAAAACAAGTTCAGTATTCCAATTCACAAAAAATGTCTAGCAACAGCTGATGTTCTAGTGAACCAATCAGAATAGCACAATTAAGAAGGAAAAAAAACTTCAGTAGAGAAAAACTTGGCATCACACAAAATAGCCATGGCAGACAGACAAAATACAACGAGGAGTAAGCAACTTTCTGACCTTTTAAATATAAATTTATTTTTATGCAGGCCTCAATTTCTTTTGCTGGATGTAGCTTTAACATAATAGACTTGCCTTAAAAATGTTGCCTAAAAGATTTTTTTTTTTTTACCTCATTGTCCATCAAGATGTAGTGGAGGTAGTGGAGTTAGTATTGGTTTATGAACTTTTTATAATAATTTAATTACTAAAATGTCATTTTACAATAATATTAGATTTTTAATTAAAATATGACTATTGCAATTTTAAAGTACTGTATATACAGTAGTAGCAGAATATTTGGAACAAATCATAAATAGAGATGCTTCAGAGATTGATTCCTTGGATTCAGGTGATGAGGAGCACAACATAGTTAGAACTGAATTAATTGGTAAGTAGAAATGATTATGCACCACATGTTAAATTAGTCGAGTCAGGCATCTTTCAACCCGCTATATCCTAACACTGGTCACGGGGATCTGCTGGAGCCAATCCCAGCAAACACAGGGCACAAGGCAGGAACAAATCCCTGGGCAGGGCACCAGCCCACTACAGCATGTTAAATTAAATATATAGATCATATAAGGAAAATTTGGATCTTCTTTTTTTTAATTGATTCTAGAGTAGACCAAGACAAATACATACATGTAGTAGAGAAATACTGTACATGTTATCTTTTGTGATGGAGAATTTTGAGGTAGCAGCCAAGGCTGAATTAGAAGATACAGAGACACAAGACACTGTAGAGAATGATGAACTAAGTGATACAGTTCTCACTGGTAATCAAGACATAAAATAGTACTATAAACCATTTACAACTGTCAGCATCATATATAAGAAACATTGGAATGAAATGACACAACCCACTAAACCATAACAGTGCTTCTCAAAGTATGTTCCATATGACAGTTTTAAGATGAGGCCAGTAAATGCCAATTTATTTGCCCAGTCAAGTGGTAGTGCAGGTTTCAGGAGTGTCAGCTCAGAAGAAATCAGAAACCCAATTGGCCTTCACAGAGTTTCTATATTCTGGGATTCTGATATATTTTTTGGTCTTTTCAGAAATACATTCAGCTGTGACAGGTTCTTCCAGTTATGACCACATGCCCAACATTGATAACAAACTATGACTATTGTGACAAATGCAGCATCCATCTATGCTTTTTGGCAAACAGAAACTGTTTCATAACAGCTCATCGCAAATAGACAGGGTTCATCCTATCTAGGATCTATCATCCTACCGAGGAGGCACATCTATAAGTAGAACCTACTAACTCTAGTAGTAGCAGTTGGGGTTTATAGGCCATCACAGGATTTGTTTTGGAGGTCGTTAAAAAAACAGACCATTCAACATTGTCTAAGTTGCATTTTATTTAAAATCAACACAAAGTTTACAAAGTTCAAAAATGTATAATTTTTGTTGCACTTTAGTTGCACTGCATGGATCACTTTTGCTGACAATATGTTAATGAAAGAATTGAGCACAATGTTTTTACAAACATAATTAAAAAATAAAGAAACAATATACAGTATTTCTTGTTGGTTATTTTTCAGGCCTCTCAACCTGATGAACTGACTATTGAGGAGCAAGAGGTTTTGGATGTAATTGAAGATGGGGACATGGAGGACTGGGTAAAGGTGTGGACAATTTAAACCTTTTTTATTTTTTTTTTTTATAACTATTTTCTGTTTTTATTAACTGTGGAAATAAGCATTAAGGTGTATGTGTAAATATGTATATATAGAGTTAGGTTCATCACCCATTCATAACATCAAGAATAAAGTTGACTTGCCTGTGTCCACTCCCTAATTTTACTCCCACACGACACAATTTTTAGTCAGGACCATCTGCTTTTCCATTACAATGAAGACCTCTACTATGGAGTCAATTAATAAATTATAAAAATGAGTTTACAAAGCTTCTGTTATAGCATATGTTACCTGAGGATTTTCATTGTTATCACTAGTTTTTAATCTGCCTTACCTGGTCTTCAGCTTGTTTAGACAATTATTTACTGTTGAGCACACCCGGTATAAGTAGCTAAAGAATTGCACTGTTATTTGCCCTAGTATCTTCTCTGCTCATTGTTAATCTTCATTGTTGAGATTAAAATTAAGAAAATAAAATTCACAAGAAAAAAATTAACTAATAATAAAATTAAATTAAGAGTTAAGCATATAAAACTATGGTAAAAAAAAGATTTCTCTTTGCCCTATAAATGTAAATCTGACACTACTATTCTTATCTTAAAGCAGTAAAGAAAAAAAGTCCCTCTATTTAAACTGGGGGATGAAATAAGTCACTGAATGTGATGAAATGATGAAAACCTTCTTATTTTTGAGTGGTAATTTTTCAGCTTTGATTTTGTGATGTATTCAAAAACTAAATGTTTGCAATGTATCCTTGTTGCAACACTGCATAATATCGTTATACATGCAGATGTTCAAAATCCATTCAGTAATTGTTCAGATTTACTCTTGTAATTTTAACAGGCACGGAATAAGGCAGGGCATATAGGTTACGTCCCTGAGAAGTACCTTCAGTTCCCTACATCCAACAGCCTGCTTAGCATGCTTCAGTCCCTCGCTGCACTTGATGCAAGATCTCACACTTCAAGCAACTCCACAGAGCCTGAGCTGGCATCAGGCAGTGTGAATGGGGATACAAACAGTAAGTCAAATTTTTAATTTCTAAGATGACTTAATGTAATATTCTTCAATTTAAATGTTTTTTTTTAAGATTCTTGTGTTTTTGTTTATATTTTACAAAAGTCTATTTCCCGTTCTTGTTGTGCTTTCACAGTGACTTTTGTCAAGGCTCTATATGACTATGAAGGTCAGACCGACGATGAGTTATCCTTCCCTGAAGGTGCTATTATTCGCATCCTGAATAAAGATAACCAAGAAGATGATGGGTTTTGGGAAGGAGAGTTTAATGGTCGTATTGGAGTCTTTCCCTGTGTTCTAGTGGAGGAACTAGCAAGCTCAGAAAATGGAGATTCCCAGTGGATAGGGGACACACAGGTAATAAAGCTAAATTCTTCTCCAAGGCTGGACCATCAGCAGTTGTGTTTTTTATGTGTGATGGGGATCCAAAAATCTTCAGAATCAGTCAATAGCACAGAAATAGTGTAGTTCTCAAGTATGGCACTAGGTGTCATATGCCTGCAGTCTATAGTGAACCTTCTTAGCATTAGACCAGGGGTGTCGCACTCCAGGCCTGGAGGGCCGCAGTGGCTGCAGGTTTTCATTCGAACCCTTTTCCTAATCAGTGACCAGTTTTCACTGCTAATTAACTCCTTTCCCCTTCATTTTAATATCCCTGTTTTTAAGGATTCAGTCCTCTGAATTGATCCCTTTCTTCATTAAATGACAGCCAAAAAGAAATGAGACAACAGTTGAGCAGCTAAACTGGGATTTCAAACTCCAACCAATCTCTTAATGAGAAGAATTCTCTGAGTTAATTAAACTCGTTATTTAATTCCACAGCTTGTTGCTGCTCTCATTCTGCCACAGCAGTCATTTCCAAAACTGTTGAAGTTTTGGTGACCTAAGAGATCAACCTTAATGAGACCTTCACCTTTCTTTATTTTCAGATATTGTGAGATAGGCACAGGTGAGCTGGTCATGTGGCGGCTTGTTTTGTGTCTTATTTTTATTTGGCTGCTAATTAAGGAAAAAGAGACAACTAAAAGGCCTGAGTCAAGCTGATTCAGATTAAGGCAAAAATAAGTACATTAGCAGCTAAAACAGGATCACTAATAAAGAAGATGGTTAGAATGAAAACCTGCAGCTACTGTGGCCCTCCAGGACTGGAGTTCGACACCTGTGCGTTAGACTCCTGCATCACTCGAGCTTTAACAACAGTGCTTAAAGCTTTAGCCCCGAATATCACATGGGCAACAGTACAGATACTTTTTGTGCAAGACCCGAGGATTACTCAGGCTGTAAAAGTGCCAGCAGCATTGGTGCCGAATGTTACTCAGGCAATTGTATTGGCATGACTTGCGTAGGCATTAGGCCCGAGTGTTACGTGGGCAACTATGTAGATGCGCCTTCTCCTAGCATCATAATGGCGTCTCGTAAGAAATGCCTCTCATCAGCAGTAATGACAAAGTAAATCTGTCCTTAGGCAATGAAATTGAAACAATCAATGAAACCGAAAGTGATTCTGGTTAATCCGAAAGTGACACATTACTCGCACAAGTGCGGTGTGCTGTTCATATTATTATTATTAATAATCATACTTGTTAATTATTTTATTATTGTATTTGTATCATTATATTCTTTCTACACTCTGACTTCGTACTTTTAGTATTTTGCATGTTTTACAATAGAAAGATTAAATTTAATAAAATGTAATTTTTCAAGCCAAAAAAATGCAACACTTTTACATGTTTTTTTGAGAAAAAAATGTAAATCTAAGGAGGTTAATCCAATGAGTGACACTGAGCTGATTTGTATTTTTGTGTCATTTATTCTAGAATGTTGAACATCACTTCAGCTTACCCCCTCATGCCAAAAAAAACATATCAAACATCCAGATAACAATGATCGCATTTTTTGACATTGATAAACTTGTTTATATATAATTTGTTTCATCTGAACAGATAGTTACTCAGCAACATTACACTGAAGTGCTGAGGTGTCTCCAGGAAAGCGTCAGGAAAAATAAATGAGTTATGCATGCAAAACAGCATTTTGCACCATGTCAATGCAACTGCACACACTGCATTCTCAGTCAAGGAATTTTTGACCAAAAACAATGTGTTAGTTGCTTTCCAACCCTGCCCCCAGTATTTGCAAGATCATGCTGTCTGTGACTCTTTTGTCGCCAAAATTAAAATTGAGATTCACATGAAGATAATTTGCTACCATGGAAGAAATCCTGGAAAAACTGCAGGAGGCTTCAGACACAGTAACAAAAAATGAGTACAGGAAATGTTTCCAGGAATGGAACAAGTGTCAGGACATTACATTATAGCTCACAAAAATACCTGACCAAATTCAGTGCAAGAAATCAGAAAATACATTTTTACTTTACTGCAAGCAAAACAGCTTTTATTGTCAAAAGTGATTGATGAATTGAAAGCAGCAAAGGTTTTGGTACATTATTGGTTTTGTGACATTGTATGGTATTCACAGGTTTCTGTCAATTCTTTGTCATTGTTATTATGTAGATATTCAATTTGCAAACAAAAACACACAGCCATGAAACTAAAGTAATGCTAATACTGTAAATGATGGTAAACACAGCCTGTCAATGCATGTCTTGTTTTATTTCATGGGAAGGAGAAAGAGAGAACACATAATGGTAATTCCATGTGCCCTTTGTATTATGATATATAACACATACGCTTCTAAACTAATCCAGTGCACCCACCATATCATTATTCAGTCTAAATTAAAGCAAATTGTTTTACAATAAAAAAATCATGCATGTGAGTATTTACTTGAATACCTTGTATGTGTGGGTTTTATTTTTTGGGTATCATTTTGACTTTATTGAATAGTTTTTTTTTGTTTGTTTTTTTTTTTTTTAAAGCTTGTTATTTAAAAGATCTGTTAAGTTATCATCCCTACCAGGTGACATAAAGCAACTCCCTGTGCTAGAGGCTAATTCACCATCTTTTATTTAAAGAGTCTTTTTGTAAACATGAAGTGAATGTTAGGAAACTGTCAATCAGATTTTTTGCAAGCCTTAATTGAGGTGGAAATAGCTATATCCTTCCTCTAATAAAGATGTTTACATTTCAGGATCATAACTAAATGCATTTTCTGGAAGTGCCAGCTTTTTCTCAGTTTATTTTATATCTTGGGCGGATGGAATGGTGGAGTTTGTTTGGGTTTGTTGATTGCTCCAGCCTTACAAGCATTCATCACTGACCTCATTCTAGCGATTGCATAAAGAAATTCAGAATCCAAATCAGTGTATCTATAATGATACAATTTCTGTAAAATACATTAAACACACATGAAACTTTATTTATAAAAAAAAAAAAAAAGAAAAGTAAAAGCATTTATTTTTCAGGTATTTGCTGTTCATGGAATCAACAAAATATTTGACGAAGTGAAATGCGTTCCCTTTGCTACCACTGTACTTCACAGTTTTATGCTTTTGTAATTGATTTTATTTTATTTCATGTGACTTCCCTCAGTCATTATACATTGTGATTCCCACAATGCAAAGACTGAGCCACACTAGTATTTTGTTTTTGTTTTTTTGTTTTTTTTTTGTATCACTCTATATGTGATGTTTTTAAACCTACTCTGTCTTACAGATAGTCTTATTCTGCATTGAATTGTCTTTCCAACAATCATAAATAATAAGCACTTCTCTCTTTGCTAGGTAGAGAAATTTTCAACAACATGTATGTCAGGCAAGGTTATTATAGTTTTACCTTTTTATATTAGTTTTTATTTCTATATTTTTTCTGAACTTACTTGGAAATTAAGTTTAGTTTTACTTTTCCTTCATTGTGTGTTTTTAGTTTTAATTTAGTTTTTATTTCATAAAGACATTTCTGTTTTATTTTTATATCTTTTAGTTTCAGTTTTAGTTTTAGTAATTATAGTATGGTTAAAGAACTGCTGTGGAGTTTCATTTTATGTCACAATCAGACAGAACTGTACACTTAATAGGTTAGGATTTAAACTTTTTTAAAGGTTACTACACTACATGGTTTACTATCTGGTTTTGTTTTTGTTTGATAAAAGCAAGCATAATCAAAAACAGATACTGAATATGAACAATTTTATACAATGTTTTAAATTTCCAAATATTTTCTATGTCATTTGTCCTGTTGACACTTTTTATCTTTTCTTTTATTGCCCAGAATGGGCCAATTTTTAATGAAATTTAGGTGAATTTTAAGGTTTGAGGGTTTTTTTTTTTTTACTCTAAATGTCTACAGCACACAATGTATCTTGCTCAAAGACAATATGCTTATGATGAATGCCTTCAATATTGCATTCAAAAACCTCCCGTGCTGGGTTTTTTTATTTTCTATCAGCCATATTGATCTCTGATTCCATCTCAGGCACATACAATTTAAAGACAGAATTTTGCCAACTGCAAGCCTCAAAAGATATCAAAAATCATAAAATAGATTCTACTGTGTTCTGACAGGTGTGAAAATCATGGGGGCTAAGGAAGAATAGGGCTCTTAGACTTGATCAGTGGGCAGACCTCACTGGCTGTGTTGAGGGAAACAAAGAAGAACAAGCATGTTGTGTCAATGGTAGCGGCAGTGAGACTTAAATAGCCCATCATAAGAACAATAAACCCTTAATGAGCAGAGCAAGAGTAGGTAATAGGAGTATGGACAGCCACAACATGACTAAGAAAAGCATCTTAGATTAGGAACAATATATGCATTATTCAGACCTGTTTATTCAGAGCAGAATGGCAGCAAAAGTCGAGCCTACCCCAGCAGGTTTGGTATGCAACATGTGTGATATGGCTGATGTTAAGAAGAAAAAGAATATGATATTTCAACTATCTATTTTAAAAGAGAGAGAGAGAAATTGAAAAAAGAGGGACAATATTTTAAAACATAATTCTGCTACTGGATTATTTTTACAGTATCAGGTATTATGAGCTGTGAATATATACTAAAAAAGATAAATTAATAAATATAGAATACATACAGGAACACATTAGTATGTTTAGATTTTCACCAGTTGGAAGACTTTCTTCACCTACCTACCTGTAGTTCAGTGGAGACATTGCCAACTCAGGAATTTTACAAGGTTTATATCGCTTTGTTGTTAAATATCTTTTTTAAAGCAAAAGTGATTGGTCAGTAACAATATGCTGATCTTGTATGATGACCTAGTCAGTCTCTCGATCAGTGCCATTTTATTTTCAGAAAGGATTTCTCCTGTGCGAAGTGGCAGGTGAATTAATGTCAACAAAATGCAGGCACCTGAGAAATAAAATGAAACGTTACTCACAATTACTCGTGATTTTTCTGTCCATATGGTAAAGGTTTTGTTGGCCAGCACATTCTGATTTCAGACGTTTGAATTACATCTTGATATACTGTACAAGAAGCTCGGAGAAATGTAGCACAGTAAATCACGTTCTATTTCACACGCTTTATGCGCCTGTAGTCAGCTTGCTCTGTTACCACAAATGCTCTGTGATCTGCTACTTCCCTCTGTCTCCAACCGCCATTCACTGGACGAGTATGTGCGGATGGCTCGTGGTGGATGACTTTCTATTTTAGAGTTAAAAGTTACAAGGGTTAAAGACTAATGGCAAAAGTATTCATCCAAAAACTAACAATATTTTTTGTACATTATTATTTTATTTCAGTTAGTCTTTCCAGCTACTTTAATCATTTTCTTTTGTTTTAGCTTTTCATGTCATGTTAATTATTTCAGTTTACGAACTTGTTTTTTTAATTATAGTTTAAGTTTTGATTTTAGTTTTCGTTAACTATAATAACCTTGATGCCAGGTCCTCCTAAACTCTTGACTTGCCTCTAAAATGGAGTCACTTTTATACATTGTGTACAGGGAGAGATGTATAAACTAACACTTGAGCTGTGTGTTTTGTATTTTTTTTTCCCCAAGTAATGATTAAGTTTACATGAGGCATCTGCATCTTTTGTAATATTTTAATTTCTAAATAATGTCAAATAATCTAAAATAATTCTGCAACTATCACTCTGCACCTCTCAAGTTTAAAGGGAAGCTTACTAACGTGAACATCATGATTGGAGGGTATGTGGGATGATGCAGTTAACAAGGCTTATTTTCTGCTCTTTCAACAATGAAAGCAGCAACAGCCTGAACAAATGCATTAGTGTAGGTTTTATTTTGGATATATTTTAAACATCTGTGTAGTAGTACTCTCGCAAATATAACCTGTATGCACGCAAGGTAGTCTGTTAACCAGTCTTTAGTGAGCTGTATTCGGTAAGTCGCCATGAGTGTATTGTGAGCACAGTTCAAGTTTGACTCAGAGTTGGTTAAGGCTGGGAGACATACAAGTACAATAAGAACAAGGGGCTAAAAATAAATGTTGGTTTGCTTGATGACAATGCCCTGGCACTTTCTATTGCAAATGAAAATAACCGGCACAAGTCCAAAAAAAGTACATCATGACATGATGCAAGTACACAGTGCAGTTACAGTATTTGTGCTTCCCAGTTTATATCAACAGTGCCAGGGGTACCAAACGCCACCACAGCTTCTACTGCTACTATGCCAGACCATGTATGCAATGTGTTGCCTCATTTATTGAGGAGAATAACTTGTCATTCACAGCATCTCAACCAATCATTGATTTGTTTAAAATGACATCAGAGGACCAAAATTCGCTTTCAAGATTGAGTTCTGTAGATGTACAAGCTAGCTATTGAAATACATATGGTATCGCCCTATAGGTCAGGCACTGTTAAGCAGACAGGCTTCAATTTTTGATAGCTACAGTATGAAGGAAAAAAAGAAACACTTTCAAGTTGTTCATTATCTACATATTTCAAAAGAAAAGATTGCAGATTTCTTTTTCAGTTATTGCACTAGTAAATATATTAAAGCATTTAAGTTAGTATTGGATGTGTTCATTAAAATGTGCTTGGTGCTTGAAATCCGTTTTACTTGCATAATATAAATTATAATAATGTTAATGTAGTTTTTGTAATTACCTCCTGTTCAAAGTTACCAAGCCCCCCAGTTTCAAGCTGATGAATAATTTTTATTTAGCAGCTGAGTAAATGAGAAAATATGCCATAAGTTGTGTAGTTCAGTTAATGCTCTCTTTGTGATAAATGTTATTTATAACAGTTGGTAAGAATTTCAATGAATAACAAGGGGAAACTGTAGGTATTTAAAACAAACTGCAAAGAGAAGAAGAATAACCATTATAAATAAAGTGTCAACGGTGAACAAGAATCACACATGTGATACAAGAGAACACAACAGAAATTAAATGCACAGTAAAGCAGCATTATCATTACATTAAGATGAATTATCGTCATTCACTAAGGGTCATTATAGTCAGACAACACAAAATAAATTGTTGATATCTTAAAGTGATTAAAAGGCCATATTGAGATATGTCAAAATATATCTGAAGTACATTATCTTGAAAAGCAAATACAGTATCTAAAATATCTACAGATATCCTGATATTAGATATCTGAAAAAGCATGTGAGATAGCTCAATTCATTGTAAATATATTAAAATGTACAGGAACATATTTGAGATGTCTTGAATTCAGTTTCAGATATCTGAAAAGCCCAACTACATTTTAAAAGAACTGAAAATCATTCCGAGATGTTTCTAAAGTTTAATTTGGCCTGCTATAAATGGTAGTTTTGTTTGTTTTTTTTTTGTTTTTTTTTTGGCTATTTCCTTTTAGTTCCTCCTGCTATTTGATATGGCTTTTTTGTTCTGTTGTGAAAATTTGTTGTTTTCACTTTCAATACTTTTTTGGGGGGCACCAAAGATTTTATTTTGCAGATAAGTATTAAATATCCACATCTAAATATTTGTTTCTGAGACCCTTTTCTGCAGATTGGCCATATACAGAATTGTTTTATTTTCTTGTTTTTTTCAGTTTATATGTGTGTTAATAAATTACCTCCATCATTATTGTCCACTGTACATAGTATGAAAAATTAACTTTTCTTACAGGCTCTACCTTTTTTTTTCTTATTTCATTTTTTTGTTGTTTTTTTTAAACTTGATTGGTGCATATTTAAAACACACACACAATTTTAGAGTGCTGTTTCTGTTGTTGAAGTTGTCAGACTAAAGGACTTTTATAATGATTTCTTTTTTATACTATGTGTTGCATACATTGTCATATTTCCCCTAAAATGTTTATAATATTGTGAAATAGACATTTTTTATTCTTTCAGATCTCCCCATCTTTTCGGCCAGTGACAGCTCTTCCCCCATTGCCTTTGTATGACCAGCCTCCAGTCAGCCCGTTTACCAGCCCAGATAAGAATGCCAGTCAGTTTTTTCCCAGGTCACCCTCTGTTAACGGTGAGACTGCACAATTATTTTGTAAGCTTATTTTGAGAAACTGAGTAGATGGGTTTTATAATAATATATAGGTTATACTTAGCTGTTGTAGAAAATGTGTATAATATAAACAGAAAAGATCATAGATTAGAAAGCACATTCTTCTGGTATCAACTATTAAATAAAATATGACTTATTATATTTGCTAACTGGAACTCTTTTGTAATTAAGATGCTCAATAGAGTTTAAAACATTTTAAGGTTATACATTTTTTTTCAACATTTTATTTGTGATGTAATGTGAATTACATTTATTTTTGATTTTAACTTTCTTTTTAATGTTAGAATCATTCATAAATAACATTGGATTTGTTTAACACAAGAATCTCTGAAGCCTACGAAAATATTTTCATTTCCTGTAATCCTACATTCTCGCATGAAATGTCATGTACTTCAAAATAATGATATATTATTTACCCTATACAATTCTAGACACCTGACTCCCAGATCCACAGACTTAAGCTGTGAGAATTTTGTGTCTGACTTCAGGTGTCTCGGTGGGGGAGCAGGCTGCCTACTGCCAGTGCTGATTGGAACATTTGCAAAATAAAGTTGCTGATGAGGAGGTTTGATGAAATTTATGGTGGCCCAGCATTATGAATGTTTTCGTATGCTTCAGGGATTCTAGTGTCAACCAGTGTAACTGTCATTTTGTTTTGTAACAGTTGTCACTGTGTTATTCATATATTAAAATATTCAAACTACAAGCATTAACTTGTATTGGTAAAACTGAACTGGTATGTTTAGCGTTCTCTAATTTAGCATAAGACTGAAGCTAGAGAGAAGAAAATGTGTGATACTTTGTGCGCGTAGCTTTTGATTCTTTCAAGTCTTGACTAGAGATTTTTCCATTAAGCCAGGTCCTAGCCAAAAGTATTTTACTAAGGGGAGTTTAAACACTATACTGTGAGCAAAATAGTGCCCCACAAACTACAGTGGTTATACTAGAGTCATTTGTTCCATTTTGACAGGTAGAGTAGCCCCTCCTGGTGTGTCATTCGACCAAGCACACCATCTGCCACCTCTGAATCAAGTGTTTCTCTAGATTCTAAATTTAATGGGCATATTTGGAGAAAAAAGTCTCTCCCTTATGTGCTGGCATCTTAAGCTTTGGTTTATTATGTTTTCCTTAGTGGAGTACACCAATTTGAACTTTGGAAGTAGTTTCTTAAGCTCTTGGCTGTTGCCTTGTGACAGCTACAACTCTTAAAATAGTGACAATAAGACTGCTATTAATATACCAGTGAATATGAACAGCCCTTTTACTTGAAAGGTAGGAACTCCTTTGTCCAGTGTTTGTTAAGCTATTCACACTTTCATGTAGGCTTAAATCCACGTATAATTATGAACTTTACAATACATGCATAATCTCCGGGAACTTCACATGAAAGACATTACTATATGCTATTGACATTTTTTTTCTTTATTATCAAATTGATTGATCTTCTAATTGGCTCTGTTTTATTTATCTTGATTTTAATGTTGTTTGACAGTATTTCCTGTTGTTTATTATTTGCAGATCATAATAGTTACAATTCAGAGTCACCTGGCTTTCCACAGTTACCCAAATTCACACCTGAAAACACACATGGAAAATTGAGACCCGTAAGTACAAACTTGCTGCATCCCTACACTAAACAAGCAATATATATCACTTTGTTTCTGGCTCATTCTGGGACAGGGTGTTCTTACTATGTGGTGACAGCATGTTTCAGTTAAGTGCCTCAATTTGATTTGAACAGTAGACGTTTCAGATGAGTTTCATTTCACAGTATGATGATATATATTTATTTCTAGTAGCCTACAATATAAAGGTAACTTCTTTTGAGTTTGAAATCCATATTTATCATCTTTAGGCATATAAATATTTGTTAATAATAGTAATTTTAGAATGTTTTGTTCACTTTACTACATCGTAGAATAGTTAATGAGCCTCCAGTATCCACATCATGCCTGAAGAAGGTCACATTGAAAAGACTTTTATGATACAGGATTTGATTGTTGGTGCCACAGGATGCTGCTGCATATACATTGCTGCCTCTGTATATGGTTTGGTTGACCTGATCATTTTTTTTTTTTTTAAGAAACATGAGTTCTGATTTTGAGAGAGCTAGACAGGCTATGCACCCGAATCAAGTGCTAGGTCTGCTGGTATGTCATTATGCTAAGGTTGAATAATTGCTGTGTTTCCTGTAGTTAGATCAGTCTAATGTTGGGTCACACTTGTATCTTGAGTAAACTGCTCAAGGGTTTACTCGATACCTTGCAGAGAAAATCTCTTCTAAACATTCTGTCCAGTTGTTTTGATGTGCAATGGGTGTGCTCAGATTTACCTAATTGAACTGGAGTATGGGGCAAATCACTCAACTTTCATCAGTCACATGAGCATTTTTATAAAGAATAGTTTACATAATGCATATGACTTTTAATAGCCATACTTATTTTTTTCTTTTGTTGTTTCATGGCCAATACTTGCTTGTCAACTATTTTTCAGTTTTTGTTGAAAGCTGAATGAAATGGGCACTAGAAAAATAAACTTAAGTATTTTTTTTTTTTTAGTTGTCAAGATTTATTTCTGTAGTATAGAAAAAAGTTTCTTGATCTTTCATTTGATTTTTTGATCAAACCTTTCCTATGTGGTTAAAGCAAATTAACGTGTTACTTACAAGACTTGCCTTATGCAGCCCCAATGGACAAGAGTGGTACCTAACCCAAGCTTTAATACTTAAAAATAAAATGTGCATCAATACATTTGCCCAATTTACAACACATTTTTCGTTTACTACAAAAGGAAAAAAAACATAGAACAAAACAAGTTCATATTGTTGTCTATTTAATGCTGCCATCTTGTTGGTTTTTACAGGTTCGAGCTGCACCTCCTCCTCCTGCTCAGCACCCACGACGACAAGCAGAGAAAACAGAGGAAGTGGAGATCACGCTGGTATAAAGAAAGACTTGTCCGTGTGTCTTGTCATTAATAAGAAATGGTGCAACTGTAAATCTTGCATTTATTTCCCCTTCTGACATCCCTTTCCTTTAATAAGAACTTTAATGTATTGACTGAAGACAAGGAGAATGCCAGTGACTTACCAAAAGTCACAAAAATTTAACTTTTTGTGCCTTTCTTTTGCACATTTGTCCACTATGGGCATTGGACTCGGACTTGACTCGATTTTAAGAAAGGCAGAAAGGAAGACATTCTGGAACTTTTTGAACAGATGGTCAGGTGGACACTAGGACTTCTTTCAGAAGTCCTTATACCTGTGCTACATGTAGTCATATCATACGTATATAATGTGCATTAGTACAGTACATTACTGTTGCCATAGGAATGTTCAAAATGTGCAAAAACTTTTTTTTTCATATTGCATTACCACATCTACACATTTGATATGAGAGAGGCTACTGACATCCGGTTGAAAGGGAATTTAAAAAAAAAAAAAGAGAGAGAAAGTGTAAGAGAGGCTGGTTCCTCGCATTTAATTTTCCCTTCTTTAAATAAAGGAAATTAAATGAAGCAAAGCTCTTTTATCTCATAGATAAGGGAAATGTGGCAATTGAATTAAGTACTAGTTAACTGAACTATAATTTTTTTCAGCTATTACAATAAAGAGAAATCTGTATTACTAATATTTAGTCCAGTAAAAGGCAGTTAATCAACTTAATAACCCAGTAAAGACTGATCTAACAAGTGGTGTGGTTATCCTGAAACCTGCTCACTTTACCTGTAGTATAATAGACTGTGTTTAGCCTTGGGCAAAAATTATTTTTCTTTACATTTTATCATCATCTGCTAACTTAATCATGCATTTTGTGTATGTGAATAAGTATTTGAACATTAGTTGCAGTGCATTATCATACATGTATTTTTGTCCTGTAACCGTGCCATTATCATACAATATAGAGACTGAATAGCATTTGACTGGGTTATATCCAGCTATAAATCAGTATTTAATATACCAGAGAATACTTGCAATGTCATAAAAGGTAACTTTTCTAATAGATCTTTTTGTATAAACAGAAAAACAACTTTTTGCAGTCTAGACTGTTCATCAATTTTCTGATGTGGGAACTGCAGGCTTTCATTTCTTTCAACCTCTGAGGGGTCATTCTTATTACAGTCTCAACAGCTTTGTGCTTCTCTGAAAATGCGCTAAAACAGACTATTCGGTCACTGGATAAAGAAACCAGGAGGCTTACAGATATGTGAGCTCAGCTCAAGCTCATCACTCTGTGCTTTACTTTAAATAAATTACTTGTGTCCAGTATTTTTGATGAGCTATGAACAGCAAGGTTAATATAGGCACATATTCTATCACCTCTATAGATCTTTTGAATATTTTTGGGGGAGACAGTTTAGGCCACATTGCAAAATAATAATGATGATAATTTGGGAAGGCATATTCTCCTTTACTTGATGTATATTTTGGCGAAGACAATTAACACATGGTGCAACATATCCAAGACATACATCAGTTATTAGCATCCATTCTCATATTTTGTTCTTTTTAAGTCTGTCTTTTGTAAACATGTCCATAACTGACATTACAACTGTTTGGTCTTTTTTGCTAGACACTCAGCTAGATGAACAAGGACAAGTATGGTAAAGTAAAAGGTACCTGATGGAGTATTGGGACACTTCAGTGTAGTTAAATACGTTTTTCCCCAGGCTGACTTAAAATAGTCCTTTGGCAGCGTATTTAGTTTTGTTCATTTTAAACTGGAAGACTGAAGCTGCACAGATAATAAAAATAAGAAATCTTCTCATGTAAAAACGAAAGTCTTATCAGCTATAGGAAAAAAAGATGATATGTGAATTCCAGCACCGTTCTAGTTAAGACAAAAAAAAAGTTAGACTACACATGCTAATTGCCAGTCCTCATTTGGATATTCTTGATGCGATGCTTCATTTTAAATGTTATTCCAATCTATTCAAGGATTTCTAGTTCTCTTTATAAGGGAGTCCATCAGAAGTATAATATAAAGCTCGTTAGATTGGATTCTACAAAATATGTGATGTTTTATAATTTTAAAGTAGTAAGTTCTTTAGTTTTTTTTCTTCAAAAAGTAAATACATCTTGAAGGGTATCCTAAATTTATCAGTCACTTTATTGGCTGCTAAAGTATAAAACTGATAATTATTCTGGCACCTCAGCTTTATCTATATAAATATATATTTATCATTTCTCATCACTTGTACTGTCTATTTTAATTTTCCAATTGATCTCTTGGAGGTCTTTTTTTAATGTTATCAAACTTGTTTTGAAGTTTACAGTTTACAGCATTCATGTCTCAAAATGCTTTTTTGTGAGCAGAGTCTATTTCAGTTTTAGTTTATTCTAAGCTTTGTTTTCTCAGAAAATAGGCAAATATATTATTTGAAAAAGTATAACTTTTTTTTTTTCTTTGAGAGCTGCTAAAATATATATTAAACAACTTCCCTAAGAAATAAAGCAAAGCTAACGTACACAGGACTTAATCTGCAAGCTGCTGCGTCATTGTGAAAAGCAGTGATGCAATTTAGTATGCATTGCATTGGCTGTAAAAAGTTTGTATTTATTGTGTACAAATGTCAAATAAAAAAAAACAACCTTTGCTGTGTCTGTCTTTATTAGATTGATTTAATTTTAACTACAAACTAAGCTAAAGATTAAAACCAAGTTCTATCACAGCAAGTAACATTAAATACTGAAATTGCAGACAATTCACAGATTTTATAGATAAACAAATGCTACTGGCTACTTCTTCGATTTCTGTACTAAACCCTGATTTGATGCACGTCAATAAAGTGTTCAACCAGAATTTGTTTATATATGGTGTTTTATCATTCTAGTTTGCATTAGTAATGCTAAGGCAACTTGAAAATAAAGGAACATTTATTAATTTTTGCAGTAGCTTATTCATAATAGGTTAGTCATCGATGTACAGGATATGATAACTATACTGGCCAGTTGACAGCGAGGCACTTTTTAAATTGAGCCTAATTAGTATATGCTGAGGTTCCATGGTGGTGCAGTGATTTGGTTTCTCTCTGAGCATCACCAGGATCCTGGGTTTGAATCCCAGCCTATGCCCTATAAGTGTGGAGTGTGCATTCTTACCATGGAGGAAGGTAGGTATGAATGGTCACTTAAAATTATTAAGGCTTTCTGCTCTGAAGTTACTCTACCAGCCACATGTAAGTACTCTACCAGCTCTTTTGTTTTAATGTTTAATTTCTGGGTTATTTAGGGTTATACTATTTCATCAGATTGGTTAACTTGTTGTACACACACAACTTAATTTGCTATGAGATCTACACCAGTATCATCATGAATGTGATCGTTGTAACAGAATCCACATATGAAATGTTCATCTATAAAGATTTAAAGACTTGTGATGACGTCCATACCTAGTAATGGTTTTCCTTTATTTTCACCACCTTCTTGCTGTCACAGAATAGAAATCCTACAGCTAATATCAACATGAGAGATTGATGCCCATGTCTATCAGTGTATTTGAGCAAATTGAGATTTGTTTTTTTTTATTCCTGTCTGTTGGAATTCATCAAATTCCACATCTTAACCCAACAGAAATACATGAAGTAGCCTGCTCATGTAAAACCAACAAATCTCGAAAAGGTCAATCAATTTTATCACAAGGAAAAAAGCTTCCTTAGGATGTGAAAGGCCGACTAGTACAAAAAAGGAAATGTTGCCAAGTTATGTTCCCTAGCTGATAAAATTGAGAATTCCTTTATTTTGCTCATCTGAATAAATGTGTTCTGATAAATACTTAATACAATAAATACAAATTTGGGGTATTTTCCCTTTATTCAAAATATGTTTGTTAAACCTCCGAGTTTATATAAAATATATAAAAAAACTTTTTGTCTAAGACATTAAATTGATAGGATTGTATATAAGCGTGCATTTTTTTATTTTTTCTAGTGTTAAACATGGTCTGATGCTGTGTCTGTAACTGGTGACACCAATATCTTCTACTCACTCTGATGATTCTATCCAGACCACAACAATTGCTAACTATTATAAAATCAATGTGAACATTGTGACCTAAGGAGTATGTTGTACTAAATAAAGTGACTTAAACTTTGATTTATATTGGGAAAAGGATGGGGCCTCCCTTTATGTGCACTCTAAAGTCACATAACACCTTCACAATATAAGATCAAATTAACAGGTTTTGTGCGTCTCTCCAGTTAATGAGCCATGACTTGTAACTGAAGCAGGGTTAATTCAAGCTTTAAGAAATTTCGTCAATATTGAGCATATGAGGTTTTTCATTTAAATCAATTTTAACAAAATTACCATATATGCTATATATAGTATTTATAATAACAGTTTGTCTCCACTTAACTGCACTAGAGCAATTTGCCGAGTCTTGAAAAATTAAAATTTTTATTAAGTGCAAAGTACACAAAAGGGCTCTGAGAGATATGAATTGCAAATAATCAAGTCACTGCATTTAACTACATTTTGTGTTGCAGTAACCAGTTGTTATGTCCATAGATTTGGTGTGTACCCTATTTATAATACTCCATTCCTTTTATTTATCACTCAGTACACAACTGAACCGCTAGGCAAACACTCAGGAAATCCTGCCCGGTTCTGAAGCCAAGTCAACAGTTTCAAATTACTTGCATGCACATTCTTCTATTAATTAATTCAATCTCCAAACACACTTATTCCAACAGAGTGCCGCCATTAACTTAATTCTATTCAAACAGTGTCAGACCTTAGGCAGGTGTCAGCCTGTGCAGAGTGCCATTCCACCTTCTGTTACATTCATTTTTAGCACCCTAGTTTTGAGTAGCCAATTGATCTAAGGTAGACATCTCTAGAACAGAGGGAAAGGTAAAATAACCCTACCCAAAAATAACCACCCAGAAACAAGACTATGCCCGATTTTAAAGGAAGGACTGTGAGACAGCAACTGTACTAACCATACTATTACTTTGTAGCCAAGGATTTTTTTCATTGTCCAAATTAAATACCTTAACTATCTTCATAAAGGTCCTCTGGAAATAAGTTTAGAAGACAGACGGACGGTCATGCAAACCAAGTTTTGAAACAATTTTAAAGAAATGCTATGGCAATGGATGTACTTACAGTTACATTAGGAGTAGGAATAACGGGCACCGAGTGCTTAACATTGCCACACATTTTTCTGTTTAAGCTTTAATAATTTTACGTCGGCCCCAGCTGTTGACTGAATTTTGTGTCTGCAATGTCATATATAATAATGAGGACTTTAGATGTCTATCAGGAAGTTTAATAGGGTCACTTTATCTGACCCCACTTATGATTTTCACCCTTACCACTATCAGAGTGTGGTGCCTTGCTGGATGTCGATTGCACACACAAGTAAGAATGTCATTATACTCTGTACATGTGACAATACTAATAATTACTACTACCAAAATTAAATGACCATTCTTACTGTTACTGAAAAAAACGAATTTAGTTACATGGCTTATTCCCACCCTCATCAATAATCTCAGAATATACCAATAATAAAGGTTTTAGTTTTCAATGAACTCCTCCGTGATTTTTAAATGTGATACATTTAAGTGGACAAGAGTTTTTTCACATTGTTTTTCTCATTAAAGTTCAGTTTCTTATGTTTATTTTTTTTTTTACCAGAAGCAAATAAATGATGAGTCACAAATAAAAAGCTACTCATTTTTAATAATAAACAGTTAAGGATAGACAGGTGCATTTCCACAAAATGTCATTTTTCTCAGATGGTAAAATATGCAAACATGCAGTATGAGGAATTTTTGAAATGGCAGGATGTGTTCTGGAAAAAGCCACCTAATGAAACTGCAAGTTCTGTTAACAGCAAGAGTGCACATCAAAATAACGTCCTCATACTTCCTTAAATCAGTTCGAGGGTTAAGGCTGTTTCACCTGCATGAGGTGCAAGGTAGGAAGCAGCCATTGCAAACCCTACTCACGCACACACTCTCACAAAGTCCAGTTTAGACCGAAGAAGTCTATAATCTCCCATATCTCTCTCTCAAAGACCACCGTTGCATAAATAATGTGAGCAATTTTACTTTGTTACAATGCCAATTCCAAATCGATGCTCTAAGCCAGTGTGCCCAGCTCCAGTCATGAAGGGTGCAGGTTTTCCTTCCTGCCACTTTCTTCATCAGTGACCAGTTTCTGCTGTTAATTGACTTATTTTCCCTTCATTTTAATTGTCTTCTTTTTTAAGACTCAGTCCTCTGAAATGCCTCATTTGTTCCTTAAAACCACTCAATCAAAAAATGAGAATTTTTTTAACCAGTTTCTTAATTAGAAGCAAATTATTTTTTTAAATTCAACCCATAATTTAATTCCATGACTTGTTGGTGCTCTCATTCTGCCACAGCATACATTTCCAAAATGGCTGAGCTTCTCTTTTTTAAGAGCACCATCAAAATGTTTTGTGGACCTGAGCAGATCAACATTACTAAGACCTTCACCTTGCTTATTCTCAGGGCCATCTTACCAGCATCATAGGCCCCCAAGCAAAGTAGTGCAGCTGGTGCCCGGGTTTTGATAGCAATACAGAAACATACATAGGCATCAGAAACATTGTGGGCCTGTATGCTCCTGGCGTTAAGATGGCCCTGCTTATTTTGAGGTATTGTAGGATGGACATGGGTGTTGACTCACTTTGTTTCACATTATTTTGTGGCTGCTGATCAAGGAAAAAGAAACAAGGGATCTGGGCATTAAATGGCAAGTCAATTAAAATGACGGTAAAAGAAGTTAATTAGCCACACCACTGGGCACAAATTAAGAAAACCTGCAGCCCTCTGGATCAGTTGGCCATCTCTGCTCTAACCAACTGCAATTGATATTATCCCCTGAAGGATGCTACTTTAAGTGAATACAGTAAGTAAACCATAAAGGCATACAAAACTCAAATCGTGCGTACTTTAATATGTCAATCGAAGTTCTAATAGAACCCATTTAGTTAGTCACGCAGCGCATAGACACTGTAGATAGAATATGAATATGCGGGGCATTCCGTATTATAATGAAAACATACAGCTTTAGTAGGTGATGTTCCAGAGATGAGCAACTCTCGAAGTAATTACACCGGTTATACTCTTTTTGGAAATATATACAAGAATGATTTTGTTTCCACTAAGATTTAGGATATTATTTACGATATTTGCTTTCTTCATCGCGCTGTTGTTAACGTTTAGTTTGGTCTTTTATTACTTGTGTGCCCCGGGCAGTCAGTTCAATAACTTGCCGTCTCTTTTCGATTCGCAGCTGTCTACATTTTTTTTTTTAATATTCCTTCCCACGTGAATGTTTAATTATTCACGAATTAACAATATTTATGGCAATGAAGAAAGAAAAAAAAAAGGATTCTGCCCTGGGCACTGGGGTTGCCGGTTTCCTCTTCCATCTTTAGCCGTCCTGGGCGTCGTGCGCGCTTTTCCGGCTCCTCTTTTCCTGTGACTTTTCTAAAGTCGCGTTCCCCATTTCTTCCCGTGCAAGCTGATGCATGCTGGCGAATATGGAAGGCGCTGCCAGGGAGAGGCTCCTGAGAGGCGACCTGTCCGCACTGCCCGCCAAGCCCCTACTGTCGTGCATCAAGGTGTTTCTGTGCATCAATCCCGAAGGTGAGTGAGTGAGCGGGCGGAACGGGTAGGCGTGCACGCGCGTCAAGGTTGGAGGCAGACTTGGCGTCGCTTTAGCTGCAGGAACCGTAGCGCTGAAAAATAAAATAAGAAGACATTGACTTTCGAAAAAAATACGCACGATGGGTTTGTCGAGATTTTATTTAGTTGTGATTAAGATTTTGTAAATGTGCTCACCATCATATTTGTGGTAGTTGTTCTACTGAATGTAACTGCAGGTGCTTTAGTCAAGATGTATACAAAGCGATCGTTGGAAAGTTTCACGATGTAAATAGAAACATTGGATTTGTTATTCGCTATCTCTACTAAAGTCACCAGTGAAGAAAAAAGACGTGGTCTTCAAAAGCATTTACAAAATGGATCGATTTAGTGTGATTTGGAGGTTTCTACTTTTCTTAAACGTAAAGTTGGAGTAACGGTAGTGAGCGTAACCGAGTCAATATTAGGGAGCGTTGTCGGTTATTAATGATGATAACAGAGTACTATTGTATAAGGCTGAGTACTATCTTAGGGGTGGACAGTACCATTCACTTAGGTAATTGTATACCCCTGGTCAGAGAAAAAAACTTTAAAATGTGTGAGATTGCTGTAACATACATGGAAACACTGAAAAAAATAATTTTGTAATTCTGATATTGAATTAAAATTACTAGAAACGAACCTTGACAATGAATTACTTTATTTCTATATATTCAAACATCTGACCTTATTTCATAAAGCTTTTAACCCTGGAAGATCGTGGGCAGCCATCACTTCATCAAAGTGTCTGCAGCTGTAACAGCGTTTATGTTCTTAATCACAGCTGGAAGAAGCCTGTCCTCAAGCAAAATGTACTCGCGTAACACCACCCTCTGCTCAAATTTGCATACAATGGCCAACCCCTAGCAGGACACTCCCCAATCCTGCTTCCGCCGCTCACAATCTCTTCAAATCTATCTTTTCGTTCAGAAAAACTCTTGTTAGGAAGGAAAGTTACCTCCGTGGATTTTCCTCAGAGCGGTGTACGCGATGCTGCAGGACAAGTTACACAGTTCAGAATCGAATCTTTAACCGTGGCCACGCTTGTGGTTATCTGATTGTTCCTTTGTTAATGTAATAACGTGCTGATAAATGACGAACAAAAATAACAGTGAACTCGTTTTTAGAAGCGAGCTTTGCTTGCTTTTATTGTAAAGTTGCTCACACGGAGTCGGATGTTTAAAAGCCGACGTTAACTGAACAGTTGTGGCTGCGTGTTTTAAGTAAAACGTTTGGCCATCTTCCACATTGACTGTGCAACAAACATCACACAAACAAATGCAGTCATCTGCATAAAGGGAAAGTGGGGCGGGATCGCGTTTTATGTAAAGAAAACTTGGTAAAAGCGCAAGGGCACTGAAAGATCAAGAAAAAAAGAAATACTACGTTTGGAAAAAATAGAGTACAACATCTGTCATTGTTACAGTCGTTCAAATTTTCTTCTCAAGAACAAATCTCCGAAAATAACGTGTTTAATTGGTGCGTTTAGTAGCATCACGAAATAAGAACAGTAACGCGCAAAAATAAGTACACCGTCTGAAATGACACTGGCAGTATTGTGGCCCGTTTTCCGTACTGCATAACGTACCTGATGTAGGCTCGGAGGGAGTCTTAGGCGAAGATCGCTAAACACCGCTGGTGTTGACTTGTTTCTCGTTGAGAATCTGGAATGGTCGCGTTCGTTTGTATGTTTTGTTTTTCATTTCTCTTTATTCATTTGCCATTTTCCGCCCCTCACCATTTAAACCTGGCTGTATGCTGGTGTTAGTGCCTCATACATCCAGCGGCCTGGTTTAAATCCTGGGCATAGTCGTGTTTTGTTTTTTGGGTTTTCTTAAGTTTATTACACAGCTTCAAAGATGTGAATGTTGGGTTAACTTGTCATTAAAAACTGGCAGCTGCGAGACCATGTGCTAGTAAGTCCAGTAATCGTGTGAATCTGTTGAATTGTTTCCTGCCTTGTGCTCAATGTTGTTGGAATATGCTCCTGCTTCCTTCAACAGGAATTTAAAATCCTTAATAAATATATATATATATAGAGAGAGAGATATGTATATAGAGATATAGATATATATAGATAGATAGATAGATAAATACACAGATACTTTATTAATCCCATGGGCAAATTCACATAATCCAGCAGCAGTATACTGATACAAAAAACAGTATTAAATTAAATAGTAATACAAAGCATGTAAAAGCTTTTTACTGCCCCTGACATGTATATATATATATATATATATATATATATATATATATATATATATGTATATATATATATACTGTGTATATATATATATATGTATATGTATATACTGTATATATATATATATATATATATATATATATACTGTGTGTGTATATATATATATATATACTGTGTGTGTGTATATATATATATATATATATATATATATATATATATATATATATATACACACACACACACTGTGTGTGTATATATATTGTCACACACGCACGCATGGGAGGCAGCTAAAGGGCTCGAGTGAAGGCAGTTCTGAGCCATGCCGGGATGTGGCAGAGCGCACTAACTCTCTTTCTCACTTCCCTGTAGACCTAACCCGGGAGGTTCCACCTGTCTCTCTGGACGTCACTTCTGGGACCGAGCCAATGGAGACAGACCTTACCAGCTCCGGCCCCTGATGTCACATCCGGGACTAATCCAATGAAAGATGAACACGCGCCCAATCCTTATGACCTCACTTCCTGCCTCCCCTTTAAAAGCCTTCCTTTTCCCTTCTCTGACAGTCTTGTTTTGGACTCTGTTGTAAGCACTTCAGTGCTGGTATTTGAAAAGAAAACGCGCTGCAGCCAGGATACCAAATTACATGGGTGGCTGCCCCAAACCTTTTCTGTCTTTGTCTCGCTTTTGTGACAATGTATATATATATATATATATATATATATACTGTGTATATATATATATATATATATATATATATATATACTGTGTGTGTATATATATATATATATATATATATATACTGTGTGTGTATATATATATATATATATATATATATACTGTGTGTGTATATATATATATATATACATACATACATACATACACTGTGTGTATATATATATATATATATATATATATATATATATATATATATATATATATATATACACTGCTCACAAAAATTAAAGGAACACTTTAAAGAAACACATTAGATAAATCAGATCTCAATATGAAGTTGGATATCTATACAAATAACGACAGGGCAATGTCTTAGGAACAAAAGGATGCCAAGTCTTTTAATGGAAATAAAAGTTTTCTGCCTACAGAGGGCTCAATTGTGTAGACACCCTAAAATCAGAGTGAAATGAAGATGTGGCAGGCTAGTCCATTTTTTCAAAAACTTAATTTCTGCTACTCAAAATGCTTTTCAGTATCTTGTGTGGCCCCCACGAGCTTGTATGCATGCTTGACAACGTCGGGCATGCTCCTAATGAGACGACGGATGGTGTCTTGTGGCATTTCCTCCCAGATCTGTATGAGGGCATCCCTGAGCTGTTGTACAGTCTGAGGAGCAACCTGGCGCGCCTAATGTACCGAAACATAATGTCCCACAGATGTTCTATTGGGTTTAAGTCAGGGGATCGTGAAGGCCATTCAATGGTTTCAATTCCTTCATCCTCCAGGTACTGCCTGCATACTCTTGCCACATGAGCCGGGCATTGTGCATTAGGAGGAAACCAGGACCTACTGCACCAGCGTAGGGTCTGACAATGGGTCCAAGGATTTCATCCTGATACCTAATGGCAGTCAAGATGCCGTTGTCTAGCCTGTAGAGGTCTGTGAGTCGCTCCATGGATATGCCTCCAAGATCATCACTGACCCACCACCAAACCAGTCATGTTGAACGATGTTACAGGCAGCATAATATTCTCCACGGCTTCTCCTGACCCTTTCACGTCTTTCACATATACTCAGGGTGAACCTGCTCTCATCTGTGAAAAGCACAGGACGCCAGTGGTGGACCTGCCAATTCTGGTATTCTATGGCAAATGCCAATTGAGCACAGGGCGCAGTAGACATTTGGGCCCTCAGGCAACCCTCATGAAGTCTGTTTCTGATTGTTTGGTCAGAGACATTCACACCAGTGGCCTGCTGGAGGTCATTTTGTAGGGCTCTGGCACTGCTCATCCTGTTCCTCCTTGCCCAAAGGAGCAGATACTGGTCCTGCTGATGGGTTATGGACCTTCTATGGCCCTCTCCAGCTCTCCTAGAGTAACTGCTTGTCTCCTAGAATCTCCTCCATGCCATTGAGACTGTGCAGGGAGACACAGCAAACCTTCTGGCAATGACACGTATTGATGTGCCATCCTGGAGAAGTTGGACTACCTGTGCAACCTCTGTAGGGTCCAGGTATCGCCTCATGCTACCAGTAGTGACACTGACTGTAGCCAAATGCAAAACTAGTGAAGAAACAGTCAGAAAAGATGAGGAGGGAAAAATGTCAGTGGTCTCCACCTGTTAAACCATTCCTGTTTTGGGGGTCATCTCATTGTTGCCCCTCTAGTGCATCTGTTGTTAATTTCATTAACACCACAGCAGCTGAAACTGATTAACAACCCCCTCTGCTACTTAACTGACCAGATTAATATCCCATAAGTTTCATTGACTTTATGCTATACTCTGATTAAAAAGTGTTCCTTGAATTCTTTTGAGCAGTATATATATGTATATCTATATATCTATATAGATACATATGTGTGTATGTATATATGTGTGTGTGTTTATATATATTTTATATATATATATATATATATAATTATGTGTGTGTGTATATTAATATACTGTATATATATATATGTGTGTATATATATGTGTGTGTGTGTGTATATATATACAGTAATCCCTCGCTATATCGCGCTTTGACTTTCACGGTTTCGCTCTATCGCGGATTTTATATGAAAGCATAACTAAATACATAACGCGGATTTTTCGCTGCTTCTGCAGACAATGTGTCTTTTTACTTCCTGTACATGCTTCCTCAGTTGGTTTGCCCAGTTGATTTCATACAAGGGACGCTATTGGCGGATGACTGAGAAGCTAACCATTCAGAGCACGCAGTTAAGTTCTCCTGACTGAGAAGCTAACCAATCAGAGCACGCAGTTAAGTTCCTGCTTGCTGAATGCAGTGTTAACCAGGAACTCTCGTCTCGCTCATTCAGCATCAACGTGTTTCGCTGTGTAAAGAGTTGTGCTCTTTTGTGTTTATCTTTGTGCATAGTCAAGCCCTTCATTATGGCTCCAAAACGATCTGCTACTGCTTCAGGGGCCGTGCCCAAGCGCAAACGAAAGATGTTAACGATTGCCGAAAAGGTAAACGTTTTGGATTTGTTGAAGGCTACGCTTCTTTTATTTAAAAAGTAGGAAAGGAATATAAGATCTACGGCCGCAGTGTCCTTTTTAACCAGGGTGCAAAACAAGTTGTAAGTGGATGTAATAAGGCAGTAGTCTGGATGGAATCTGCTTTAGGGATTTGGATTGAAGACTGCCAGAAGAAGAACAACGGCAGTGCTACACAATCGCCTGAAGTGGCTCCTTTAAGGGCTGTAACGCTCTCCTTTGTTGTGCAGTAAAATAAAACTCATTGTTATCGGACAAGTCATCGTGTCATTGTTGGTGAGTAACCATAATTAATTTTCTACTTACAGTACTTAGTACATGTACGTACATTTAGTGTCACTGTACACACATTTACTGTATACAATTTTTCTTGCATTGTACGTATTTATTGCTGGTGGCATGTCTATCGTAATGTAATAGCTGTAACATGTGATATCGGAGACACTCAATATCTTTAAAATAATATTTAGGTTTTACTGTATATGAACAAGTGTGTTTATATACATAATTTCAATGAATCTTACCTAATATTTAAGAGAATACAAAGGGATTATGCTGTATAACTCTGCGGGGAATATTTATAAACAGTGTGGGAGAGTTTATAAAGGCTTAAAATATATAAAAATAACCATAGAAACATATGGTATTTTCACCTATCGCGGGGCGGTCTGGAACGCAACCCCCGCGATCGAGGAGGGATTACTGTATATATATTTATGTATATATATATATAATATGTGTATATATATATATATATGTATATATATGTGTATATATATATATATATATATATATATATATATATATATATATGTCAGGGGCATAGCCAGAGATGGTGCCATCATTAAGGTGGATTAGGCAGTCGCCTAGGGCACAGATCATAAGGGGAGGAGAAACTCAGCTGCACAGGTTATATTGTGGAGAAATCTTAGAAAAAACAAGCAGAGTCTTCAGAAAGGCAGTCAGAGTTTAAGACTTTATTGCACAGCATAGAAAAAAATTGCAGAGCACATAAAGCCTGTCTCAATTCATGAAGTGAGCCCCGAGTGTCCAGAGCACCCTGAATATATTACAGTTCTTATCTTAAAATGACCCGTTCCAGACTAGTTTCCCAACATCTACTGTATAGAGGTTCCCATGATGTTTTCCCCACTCAGTACCTTTACCCATAACAATCACCTGGGTGCTCATGTATAAACTGTGCGTATCCACAAAAATGTTGCGTACAAACTTTTCTATGCTCAAATCGCGATGTATAAAACCTACACTTGGCGTAAAGCCACGCACATTTCCACGGTACCTCATACCCTGGCATATGCAAGTTCTCCGCTCGGTTTTGCAGACTGGCGACACCCAGCGTTGAAGCAGTGCTACTGTTCCTGTGTGGTTATCCTTTCTTTTTCAGATCCACATCCCCGACGCAGCTTTATAAATGCACTGAAATTAACCGCATATTGTTTATTAGTTTAATGCATCTGATTGTAATTAACCAGTAACAATATAATGGTCCATTGAATGGTCAAACTATTCTAAATACAATAACTGCTTTAGCATTGTTACTTTCACTGCACCTTCTTCTTCTTCTTTCAGCTGCTCCCGTTAGGAGTTGCCACAGCAGATCATCTTTTTCCATATTACTCTCACTGCACCACTCAGAGTATTTATATCACTGTATCTGAGTGGGGAATCAAAGATCTACAGCAGCTGCCCGGAAAGAGAATTATCGGTATACAGCATCAAGCACACGCTGCCTCAGCCATGCTGTCTATTGAACTGCTTTCACACGGCAAACGTTTCAAAGCCTTTCCTGTACAGACCTCACGGTTCAGAAACAGTTTCATCCCAAGAACTTTAAACGCACTCAATCAGGTGCTCCTTGTAGAACTGTTTGTAGTTATAAGTACAATCACCCCACTGTAAACTTGAACTACAGTTATAATATCTCACAACCTGGGCCACTTTATAAAGCGCGTATTTACATATGATGACGATATCATTTTTAAGATGAAATGCAGCAGAATATACAGATAAAACTTTAACTTCATTTAAATAGTCTATATTATTAATAATTAAACATGCAAGGACATGGTGCCGCAGCACTAGCTAGGAGCTTGCACTCTGTTCACAAATTGTTCCTGTCTCGCACTGTATTCTTGCTTGTGCTGGCACCTCGATGGATAGAATAATTTAACATGTACTATGAAGATATTTCAATGTTCCTTAAAAGATTTGAAGAGTCATCGTTGTAAGCTTACAGATGGCTTAACGTCTATTACAGAGCTGATTGTGTGGCGATTGGGTATTTGGAGAAAGAAAAGTAAGGACAGGAATTGCAGGTTAGAATGTTTGAAAGATACAGGACTGCTACAATAAAGTATTTCATCGAAGGTCTCGCATGGTGCAGCAAGCATCTGAGACATGACGAATCACTGCACCACCATGTTCCCATGTTTAATAATATGATTTAACTCCTATCATCATGAAAATGATATCATGTATACATCTCAATATTTTAATTACTCAGAGATATGTAATATTACAAATCTAATGGATTCTGTGTCCTGTCGGAGGAAGAGAAAGCCAGTTTAAGAAGCAAGTAGTGATTCACACACAGAGCACAAAGAAGAACACATACAAAACAAAGCATTTAACGTGCTACTTTAGTTACGATGGGATTTGAGAAACTAGTAAATTAAACAATTTTAAGATGAAGTTTATGATGTTCTACTTTAATGACATTCACTGAAATTCTTCTGTTTTCCCTCTTGCTTTTCCCATTGTCTTTTCACAGAAGGCTGAGCTTAAGGGCTACTTATAATGATTTGCATATTCAACGATGCATAATTCTGGGAGGAGTTGGGGGGGACAGCAGGCGCGTGTACGAGCATTACTTTTCACTCTGACCTGGATTTATGTAGTGGAAGAACGTGGAAGTTTGCGTACGCACAGATTTATGCATCTGGATTTTTCTGTGTGTACGCACAGTCCCGCTTTTGTGCTTATGCCATGTTATAGTGTGCGTTCTACGCGAGGCCCCTGGTGTTCCAGACCTTCTCATAACAATATTCTTGCCCCTGAAGACATCCCCATAACAGTCTTCTTTTCATAACAATATTTTTGCTGGCAGGACATATTTGTCATCCGGCGATCAGCATCGCCTGATTACCATTCCTTTATTCTTATGGCCTAATCCTGGGCTGTTAAGTTCAATGGCCTTTCAGTTGTTAATCAACTCTCAACTTAACAATTAAATTGAGATCAGGGGGACCCATAGATAAAAACTAACTGGACTGCCTAATTAATAATTGAATAAATGATTACTTATTGCACTAGCGTCCTGTAAGGCTAAGGGTAACATAATAAGCGGCTGTGCCAGTGAACGGTAGCACACAACTTCACTGATAAGGGCTAAGCTGTAAAACAACCTTGACATGACACAGTGCTTCACGCTTGAGAGAAAAGAAAAATGACAAGCCTCTCAAAATTACTTCTTTAAGCTCACTGATATGTGCTACTACTGTATATCATTATTACTAAGCTATATAAAGAAATATTGCATATGTTACTGTAAAAAATATATATGTACGTACTAATATAGGAAGCCCATGACCGCAGACAGCAGCGCTATTAAGTCATGGCACACAGCTGCCCAGTGGTCTGACAGAGGCCAGGCTACTGCTTACATCACGGCACATGTTCAGGAAAAAGTCCCCTAGCTTTTAATAATCAACTCTTAAGTCCCAATAGTATCTAAACTAACTAATATCATAATACATTGTGTTTAATTTTATTGCCTAAGGTATTAATGAACTGAAATGCTTCTAAATGCCATTTAATTGCTTATATATTTTATACGCTAGCTTAAGAGCTTGCCCTTTACACACACAGGCAAAGGCCTTACAAGCATCTTCTTTAGTCTTAAAACACTTCTGTTCCTGCATTATTCAAAACAAAGTTTGCCTGCTTGCTTCCTCAGAGAGCATGATGACCTCGACTCGCAGAATCTCAAAAACAAAGCAAGTAAGAAGGACAGGTAGGCAAGAGGCCTCTCTGACAAAATTAAAGTTGTTTCAGGCCTAAACTTTGCATAGTTAAGAGCACAAAACTAATAATGAAGCTCACTGATCCCTAATCAAAATTCCCAACAGTTAGCTACCAAATGGTCGGTTGGCACACTAGTAGGACACAAAATAACCTAGCACCAGAACAGGGCATAGCCAGGAGTTCATTTAATGGGGGATGAGAAAGAACATGATGATAAGCCCATCTATGATCAATAAGGTGGAATTGACATAAAATATATTTGGGGGCAGTTTCAAAACTAAACCCGTAACCTTTGTCCTCATTTCTAGTTATGCTCGTGACATATGTAGTTGTTTTATGTCATATTTAAATCATTGAAGTATTGTAAAACTAACAACTTGGGGGGTGAGAAATGGAGGAACGGACTAGCACTCAGACATAAAGCTGGTTGTATGGTGGCTGAACTCCTCCTCACTCTCACATTCAAAGTAGGAGTCTCCCTCTCTTCATATACAGACCGATGCACCACACTCTCTCACATCCTAAATCACAAGACAATCAAGACAATATATATATATATATATACACACACTAGAGGGCTTCGCCCCCTGCTTGCTTTGCTTGCCAACCCCCGTTTTTGTTTTTCCGGAATACACACTTTTAAGATTTTTTTTTTTCTGTAAAAGCAATATTTGGAATCTTTGGAGTCCCAATATGCTGAATCTTTTTAATGAGGTCAGTGAGACGTGTTTAATGACTTTGTACCATAATCCAGGATAGGTTTCTGTGTTTGGAATTTCAGCACAAACAAAACGATCACATCATCAGCAGTTAATAATTTTTATGCAAAGTAACCAATTAATGCATGTGAGGTAAACCACATTTTTGAAATTCTCTTGACTTAAACTTCAGCCTTACAATATTTACATACTTCTGACATATCACCTATGTCCATATATTCGATCTCTATTCGCCTTTGCGTTATTTCTCTTTCTTTGCACTAATGTGATGTTACTTACTTTGTTTTGATACTGTCGTTTTTTTTCTGCTTTCATATTCTGTATCTTGCTCTGCATGTGTTTTGCCCCCTTGTTTTTTAACTTTTTTGTTACGTTTTACTTTGTTTTCTACTCTGTCTTTTTTTTCTGACCTCGCTTTATCCTACTTTTTTTGTTTCAATCACACCTGGTGCGTGGTTTTCCCTTTTTCAAGTAATAATTTCAATTTGTTTGCACTCCTGCGAACTTTACTTTCTTTTTTTTATACTTTCTAATACTACTTTCATATTCTATAATCTCATAAATGGAGCTGTATTAGAACTTTATTCAGAAGAATCCACTCCCATTGTAATACAAAGGAGACAAAAACGAAAGAAAGACACTGTCTTTTCCATCTTTTCACTTCAAACGGATATTCAAAGACATTCATTAAACAAAGCCCACACAGGAGATGCCAGAGAACCCAGCAAACAATCGACTCGAATCAGACCCCCCCCATCCCACCTGGCACACACTTCCTTATCATCACGGAGTGTCAGAAGGTGCAGCATGCATCCTGGCCAAATAAGGCGTCAGTATAGCACACAAGCCTTCGAACAATCTGCGCATGGTCCTTTTTAGTGCCAAAAACAAGAAATCAACAGCAGAAACACGAAACACAGTTTACAGCATTCCATGCAGTTCTTGCCCAGTGGTATACATAGGAAAAAAATCAAAAAGAATCGCAACACGTATACATGAACATCGCAACGCCATCAGAAGAAAGGACTCACGATCACTGATCTATACACATACTAAATCTACAGGACATACATTTAACAGGGCCAATGTACAAGTAAGATTTAAGGCCAGTACTAAAAGTGCCAGAGAGCTGGCTGAATCTTGGCTGTCAAACAAGAACTCCATCAACAGACATTTGGACATAAACCCAACATATGCAAACTTAAGAAGAACATATCTATACTAATAAAATGTAAAGCCCTCACTGACTGACTGACTCACTGACTCATCACTAATTCTCCAACTTCCCGTGTAGGTAGAAGGCTGAAATTTGGCAGGCTCATTCCTTACAGCTTACTTACAAAAGTTAAGCAGGTTTCATTTCGAAATTCTACGCATAATGGTCATAACAGTCGACAACATCCGCAATGTTGAGCTTTCTTATTTATAGGCCCCATCTTCACGAAATTTGGTAGATGGCTCCACTGCACTAACCGAAACCGATGTACGTACTTATTTCGGTGGTATGACGCAACTGTCGGCTGCCATATTGAACTTTCCAACGGTCTTTGTTACTTATGGGCACATCTTAAAGAAATTTAGTACAAGGGTTCCCAACGCTAACTGAATCCTACTTACGTACATATATACGTCCATAGCCTGCAGCTCGGTCACTTTGTGAAGCGACGTTGGGTCCCCCATCCCAATGCCTCCCACGTTGTTGGCTGTCTGCCTATATGAGGCCATCCGTCGCTCCGGTCTCTTCATTCCCTTCCTAGCTTTGCTGCGGGATTCACGTCTCCCTTATGATAACTGCAGCCTTTTTATTTAATCCACGGCTTCTCCGCTGTTTTATTGTTCATTTATTATAATTATAGTTATTGTGTAGGTATTTTAGACTTACTTTACATTGTTCAGGTACCCATTTCCTTTATCGTTCCAAGCGTACCCCCATTAACATGTCTATCGAGGTGATCACCATCGATCAAAGAACTGTTGCTTACCGAGTGGTTTAGATGCCCGGAGATGGCACCTGCCTACGGTGAATTGTTCGGTTGTCGCTTTCAAGTGTACTTTTTGATGTTTATGAATGTTTCAACTCTCAAAAGCTGGATGCGAAGTTATCGATGAAACTGGTTGTATGCTTACAACGCTTGACAGATGCCGAATGTCACTTCAACACAAGTCCTGCAAATACTGTCGTAATTGAAACAAACCATGAAACTCACACCGATTAGGACAGCAGCAATCCAAGCTGTGAGATTTGAGACAAGATTACTTTTCACATGGCCAACTGTACGTTGCATGCTCAAGAGTAAGCTCAGAGCACAGCTTGGTCATATTACAACCGGAGTGCTGAACTCACAATGTGGAATACAAAGAGATCCTTAACAAATAATTATTGGTATATTTTCCCTCAGTTTAAAAAGGTTTACTTTTCTTCTTAATAAAAATTTTAAGGCAGTACTTCATCTCTGCAAAGCGCGGGTATTTTGCTAGTTCATAATAAATAAAACTTTATGACCAATACTTCTCCCAACCCCCACCTCATTACCCCCCCACCTAATTTTGCTATATATTGACTTTGATTCTTGTAAGTCTAAACATTATCCTCTGATGAAGGCTCCTGGCAGGGGCTGAAAGCTCAGGAATAAAAATTACTTTATGTGATGCATTTTCTCCCTTTGTGGCTCTCCAGCTGCATATATGTATGTATTTTATATATATATATATATATATATATATATATATATATATATATATATATATATATATATATATATATATATATATATTGTGAACGCTGGCCCGGACACACACAGACGGACAACATAGTTCCACCCAACACACGTTTATTTGTACAATATTTACAAATTAGTGCAGTCACAAACCCCAGTGCTTCAAGCACCGATTTCCCCAATGTCCAGGCCACACAGTCCTGTACCTCTCTTTCTCCTGGCCGCCTCCAGTCCTCGCTCCAGCTCCGTCCTCTTCCACCCGACTTCCGCTCATAACTGGAGGGAGGCGGCCCCTTTTATAAGAACCCGGATGGGCTCCAGCTGCTTCCTGGCAATCTCCCGCGGACACACCCCGTGTGGCGTAAGTGCCGGCTGCGCACCCGGAAGCCGTCCGGGTGTCCCCTGTCGTCTTCCCCCCGGCACTTTCTGGTGTGGCAGAAGTGCCGGGCTCCCAGGATAATCAGGCACTGGGGTCCCTACAGGGCTGGGCTTTCAAGCCCTCTACCCGAGGCCTCCAGCATAACCAGGACGGACGCCCCCTCTCGGTCTGGAGGAGGCACAAGCCCTCCTCTGGTCCTCCTGGGCGTCCCGGCCGGGGACCACATATATATATATATATATATATATATATATATATAAACACAGTTAACTCCAGTTGCTGTACTACAGCCTGCCTGAAGAAGCGGCCTGAGTTGCTTTGAAAGCTTGCATATTGTGATTTGTTCAGTTAGACAATAAATGGTGCCATTTTGCTTCACTTCTCATTGCAACCAGAGCCTTTTGTAATTATTTCCACATTATTTTTGACTGCTATTTCTTATTCTGAGACTTTGATTCTTAGTTAACTTATTAGTACTTTTGAAAGATAGGGCAGGCTTTGTGTGTCTCCTAGCATTTCCTTTCTTTTCATTACTTTCCATAGTTTATCTCTCTGATAAACTATAACATTCATAATTAATTGTGCATACAGTGTCCCTCTTAACTATTAAACTTCTTGTTAACGTTATCCTACTAAAATGGATTTGATAGCATGTGTCCCCTCCAGCTACTCACTCTCTCACTCATCCATGCCACCTCTCAGGGAAACACAGCGCAGATGTGACTCTTTGTTGACGCCCTTCCTGTGTTCATCGACTCACCAATCAGGTTCAACAACACATCACACAATACACATCATTTATTACACACAGTTCACATACAAATCCACACATGAAATCATTAGCATTAAGACACTAATACACCAACATACAATTGCCTTTCTGTAATTTTGCAGTCACAGATTTTGTGATAAAGAATGTTTTATGTTTAAAATAATTTGCAAATTTCAGCTAATTTTTAGCACAACCATAAAACATTTGTTTTACATACATAATGTAAAAATTATTTTATCCAGTGTAAATAGATGAACATGTTTTCCACTCCTAGTACTTCTTTTATGGTCACCTTGTCCATGCGGCTCCACTCCTTCTCACTGACTTGAACTTATGCAGCGTCTTTTCTCTCTCAGGGACTGTCCAAGGACATCTTAATACTAACAATCTCAAGCCTTAGTTCCATGGCCTTCCTTATGCGGTGGCCCAGACTCTCAGTGCCTCCGATTCAAAAACAGTTCAGATCATGAATGAAAGCAAAAATGTTGGATAGCATGAAAGCATGTGAAGGCTGAGCCCACATCATGGCACAGAGTTTTCAAACTTTTAAGTACAGTCTTGCTTCTGTGTTCAACCTACTCCTGTATTTCATTTTTTAAGGAAACATGAAGGTTGCTAAATATTGACAACTCTGTCAAAAACAATAGCTTACAACTCTTGAATAATATTAATGAATGCTAATATGAAATGTTAGGCTTGGAGGAGACTATCTTAGAACCACCCCAGTAGTAAAGGACAGTGGTGTCTCTGCATTATGGCGACAAAAAGCAGATGAAGTTGTTCTGCAAAAATTAAATAAGTAATAAATTCCCTTTAATAATATTAAAAAATGTCGAAAATGGTGGTGCCCATGATAAACAAAATGGAAGCATGACAGCATTAGAAAAATAACAATAATAAAATAGTACTGTAACTTTACCAAAATATATTAACTAAAAATTTCTTATAAAGAACCCCCTAAAAAACATGACTGGGAGAAATGTACACAGTAAGCCACAGAGGAATTTAACTTATGTATGTACAATAAGCTTTGAAATTTCAATCATTCATTCTGAACTTGTTAATCCGTCACATTTCTTGAACTATTCTTCATTACTATAAAGGATTATTGCATAAGATGTTACTGACCTTTACTATATTCCATTGTTTCAGTCGCTTGTCAAACTGACAAAAACAAAAATTAATTGTGTTGACCTGATACACTGAAATAATCATTTTCACCATTTTGGTGTATAATGTCTCTTTAATTGTGGCCACATTGCAGATTTCAAAGAAGAAAGGAAAGCCCTCAGAGAAACAGTGTACCTGAAGATTAGAGAGCATTGCAGATACACCTTTGGCCTTGACTTTCAGGTAACCACACTAGCTGAGGTGAACAAACGTTATGTGTACAGCATTGTAATTGTTGAGCAATCTTAAATTCATTCATAGACATTTTCTGCAAGCAGCAGCCATGATGCTAAGAGCAAACATCTGAAGAATTTGCTCTCCCACAGGATTTATTTTAGGCAAGAATGGAGTGAGTGAATAATGTATGCTATATAAGAAGATTATTTCTGGCGGCCTGCAGATTTTCAATTTGGTAACCCATGGGGACACTGAGATAATGTACAACTCGTAATAGGCAGCAGTTTTGTGGGGGATTGCAGCTCAGGATGTTGGATTGGTAAGGCAGCAGTGCTAGGCTCTGCACCGCTATACCACCTAAAAATAATAATAATAATAATGAGACTCCTTAACCAACATGGCATTTTAACATTCCAAGCTCAACGTTTAGTCATATTGAGCCAACCCTCACACTCTCATACTATCAAAGCACATCCCTATTTAGTATCCCCTCCAATGTTGGTTCAGACTTTGCCCAGTGTTGCCAGGATATGGTCTGACTTCCTACAACATGGGGAAAAAATGGTTTGGAAGGTGGCCAGATATACATTTTTCCATCCAAAAACTACATTTTCTAGAGCCTTGCGTAGTCTGATCTTAAGTGGGTGTCCTGTTCTTACTTCTCCAACACTTATGTACCTTGGGGGAAAAAAAGGAACCAGAGTCCCCAAAGTCTGAGATGAAAAAGCTGCAAGTGTGAATGTTAGTGTGAGACAGATCTAGTGACATGCCGTGGTGGCATTTTTTCCAAAATTACTGAATCATGTTCCTTTGTGTACAGATACAGTTAGGGCCATAAATATTTGGACAGAGACAACTTTTTTTCAAATTTTGATTCTGTACATTGCCACAATGAATTTTAAATGAAACAACTCCGATGCAGTTGAAGTGCAGACTTTCAGCTTTAATTCAGTGGGTTGAAAAAAAGATTGCATAAAAATGTGAGGCAACTAAAGCATTTTTTAACACAATCCCTTCATTTCAGGGGCTCAAAAGTAATTGGACAAATTAAATAACTGGAAATAAAATGTTCATTTCTAATACTTGGTTGAAAACCCTTTGCTGGCAATGACAGCCTGAAGTCTTGAACTCATGGACATCACCAGATGCTGGGTTTCCTCCTTTTTAATGCTCTGCCAGGCCTTTGCTGCAGCGGCTTTCAGTTGCTGTTTGTTTGTTTGGGCCTTTCTGTCTGAAGTTTAGTCTTCAACAAGTGAAATGCATGCTCAATTGGGTTAAGATCAGGTGACTGACTTGGCCATTCAAGAATTTTCCACTTCTTTGCTTTAATAAACTTACTTTGGCTGTATGTTTTGGGTCATTGTCCATCTGTATCGTGAAATGCCGCCCAATCAATTTGACTGCATTTAGCTGGATTTGAGCAGACAGTATGTCTCTGAACACCTCAGAATTCATTCGGCTGCTTCTGTCCTGTGTCACATCATCAATAAACACTAGTGTCCCAGTGCCACTGGCAGCCATGCACGCTCAAGCCATCACACTGCCTCCACTGTGTTTTACAGATGATGTGGTATGCTTTGGATAATGAGCTGTTCCACGCCTTCTCCATACTTTTTTCTTGCCATCATTCTGGTAGAGGTTGATCTTGGTTTCATCTGTCCAAAGAATGTTTTTCCAGAACTGTGCTGGCTTTTTAGATGTTTTTAGCAAAGTCCAATCTAGCCTTTCTATTCTTGAGGCTTATGAGTGGCTTGCACCTTGCAGTGCACCCTCTGTATTTACTTTCATGCAGTCTTCTCTTTATGGTAGACTTGGATATCGATACGCCTACCCCCTGGAGAGTGTTGTTCACTTGGTTGGCTGTTGTGAAGGGGTTTCTCTTCACCATGGAAATGATTCTGCAATCATCCACCACTGTTGTCTTCTATGGATGTCCAGGTCTTTTTGTGTTGCTGAGTTCACCAGTACTTGCTTTCTTTTTTAGGATGTACCAAACTGTAGATTTTGCTACTCGTAATATTGTAGCAATTTTCGGATTGGTTTTTTCTGCTTTTGCAACTTAAAGATGGCTTCTTTCACCTGCGTGGAGAGCTCCTTTGACCGCATGTTGTCTGTTCACAGCAAAATCTTCCACATGCAAGCACCACACCTCAAGTCAACTCCAGGCCTTTTATCTGCTTAATTGATAATGACATAACGACGGACTTGCCCACACCTGCCCATGAAATAGCCTTTGAGTCAATTGTCCAATTACTTTTGAGCCCCTGAAATGAAGGGATTGTGTTAAAAAATGCTTTAGTTGCCTCACATTTTTATGTAATCTTTTTGTTCAACCCTCTGAATTAAAGCTGAAAGTCTGCACTTCAACTGCATCTGAGTTGTTTCATTTAAAATTCATTGTGGTAATGTACAGAACCAAAATTAGAAAAAAGTTGTCTCTGTCCAAATATTTATGGACCTAACTGTATATCCATGTGACGAGTGGAAGGGCCATTCAGCAGTGATGATTCAAGTGGAACTTTTTAATAGTCCTTTTATTTTTGTATACTCCTCTTGTTGTTTTTCCTTTTGGTAATTTACTCTTAATGACTCTTGAAAAGTTAATTATTTTCAAATTAATTAAAAATCTACTTTATATATAACCCTAGAAACAGTAAAATGATCTGAATACGTAGAGCTGTTTGGAAAGCCTCAACAGCTAAGATGTTCCTTCATCTGATTTTCCCCTTTTTTTCAATCTGTCTTTAATGTATTTTTTCAAGGTTACTTTGTTTATTTCAATGATTCAAGCATTCATTGCCTTTTTGTGTTAGTTTTTATTTATAAGATATATTAAGGTATGATGGGTGACTCACAAAATAAACTTAAGATTTAGTGATTGACAAATAACAATGTATTATTCTTTTTTTTGTAGGTCATTGATATGTATGAGGGAGTGGACCCTGATGATGTTAATGATGATCAAGTCCGTCAAGTCCGGATGGAAGTTCTGCAGGAATGTCTGGAGAGCTCAGCTGGGCCCTACTTCTTAGTGAGTGCGTTACGAAACAGGCCGGCAAATACGTAGCACAGTCCAGTCTTACTCTAGGCACCGGGGCAGTTTGATTTCTCCCTCCCTCATCTACCAAAAACATTTGTCTGTAGTATGAATAAAACTTTTGATGATCACAAAACACTTCAATTAGAAAGTCACACATTTACCGTATCAACTTTTTATTGGATTTTTAAACTTAAGGGAATGTTACATTGTTTTAAAACAGTTTGTTAGGCTGTTTGGTGTAGAAAAGTTTTTGAACTGTTTTTGTCTCCCTACTGTCTTTCTTTTTGCAAAGTGGTTGCAACCAGAAATTTAAATGAAAAGCAATATATACTGCAGGTAATAATTAAAAAAAAATTCCAAAACTAGAAGAAAAAGTTTTTTTTGTTGCTAAGTGGTGCCTGGTTTCCTCCAGAGGTGATGCTTAGAGTTCAGGACAAACAGTTCAACCTTGGTTTCATCAGACCAAAGAATTTTGTTTTGTGCGTCTCTTAGTTGTCTTTTTTGCAAAGTCCAAGCAGACTTCTATGTGTCTTCTGGTCACTCTGCCATAAAGCGTAGATTAGTGGAGTGTTGCAGTGATGGTTGTCCTTGTGAAATTTTCTCCTATCTCCACCCATGTTCTCTGGAGCTTAGCCAGAGTGACCATTGTTTTCCTGGTCACCTTTCCTACCATGGCCTTTTTTTTTTTCTTTTTTTAATGATTTCTAATTCTGGCTGGGTGACCACCTGTAGGAAGAGTCATGTTTGTTCCAAACTTCTCCATTTAAGAATTACGAGGCTGTTATGCTATTCGGAGCCTTTAAAGCAGCAAGAATTTTTGTGCCTCAACACAATCCTGTTTCTGAGCTCTGCAGGCAGTTCCTTCAAATACATGGCTTTTTGTTCTAATAACACCTTGTCAACTGTGGGACCTCACATAGGCAGGTCTGTGCCTTTTCTAATAATGTCCAGTCAATTGAAATTATAACAAGTAGACTCCAAGCAAGGTGTTAAAACAGTTCAGTGTTGAGCAATGGAATGGGACGCACCAGAGCCAATTCCAGATTTAATAGCAAAGGGTCTGAATACTTGTGTCAATGGGACATTTCAGTTTTTTAATTTTTTGCCAGATTTGCAAAAATTCCACCTTGTTGACTTGCATCATGAATTCTCTGTAATAAATTTGAGTGGAGCAACATGTATACTTTAGGTCCAAGCAATGCTTTTGCATGAATGAATGAATGAATGAATGAAGTTAATATGAAGATGTCTGAATGCTTTCTGAAGGTACTGACTATACCTAGCATTCATATACTTACGTCCACAGTTTACAGCCATTTTCTATTAATCTTAACACTCCTAGAGAATTCTTTTTCAGGGTACCATTTTGCATATTTTGCATTTGCAGCTCTCTGGTGGCCCATTTCTGCCAACATGTGTATGTAAAATAGCTATTTAGCCTCAAGTTTTAACCTTTTACTCTCTAGTACATCCTCCCCTGGTATTGTACACACACTTTATGTCCCTAACAACTCATCCATTCATACCACTTGCCCTGATTACAGAGGAAGATGCCTTTCAATGCACAAGGCTCAGTGTTCCATAATGTTGAACTCCTCGCCCCGTCAACTATTTGAGCTGATTAAGTCTTTAAAGTGACGCCCTAACACCTTGAATGTGTGCTATACTGTAGTAATTAAGCATTATTGTAGTGCTGTTCATGGTGAACACCATGCCCAGACATATCACTTGCACATTACAATGGTTTACTCCCAAATCTAATTATACAAAAAAGCAGACAATAAGTAGGCATGGGACAAGATCTCAAATGCTGACTGCATTCTAGAAAGGATATATTCTAATAGTAATATTTCTAGATGAGAGTTTTACAATTGTAGTTCTACTTAAATAATTATAAATCTATTCTCTTACTCAGGAAATCTGAACTATTTACTCTTCTTAACTGGAAGAAGAGTAAAATACTCTTATTTCTTTCCACAGATGCTTCAAAAATAATTTTCAGACTGTCCTTCAGTGACGGCATCACAGAATGGTGGAAGATAAATAACTAATTTACAATTTACAATTTACTTTCGTTATCAATCCGAATGTGTTCTTGCTCTGTGCATAAAACATCCCCACCTCTCACTTGTACGCCACACTGGTTCTGTTTGTTCACAGCGTAATTACATTAAACTAATAATTAGAACACAGCTTATCAGTGCATCTATTCTATGTTCTTGTCTAGATGATGCTTATAAATAATTATATGTGAAAAATGACTGCTGTTTCTCTATATATGAATAAATCTAGGCAAAATGTATCTTAATTTTTCTCTATACATTATTTTAATTTTTTATTTAAATAGGTTAACATATTCAAATATGTTGGAGGGCGGCAAATTAAAGCACCGCTCCGCCCTGAGCGGCACGAACTCTAGCTTCGCCACTGTATGTATGTATGTGTGTGTGTGTGTGTGTGTGTGTGTGTGTATGTATATATATATATATATATATATATATGTATGTATGTATGTATGTATGTATGTATGTATGTATGTATGTATGTATGTACAGTACAGGCCAAAAGTTTGGACACACCTTCTCATTCAATGTGTTTTCTTTATTTTCATGACCATTTACATTGGTAGATTCTCACTGAAGGCATCAAAACTATGAATGAACACATGTGGAGTTATGTACTTAACAAAAAAAGGTGAAATAACTGAAAACGTTTTGTATTCTAGTTTCTTCAAAATAGCCACCCTTTGCTCTGATTACTGCTTTGCACACTCTTGGCATTCTCTCGATGAGCTTCAACAGGTAGTCACCTGAAATGGTTTTCACTTCACAGGTGTGCCTTATCAGGGTTATTTAGTGGAATTTCTTGCTTTATCAATGGGGTTGGGACCAGCAGTTGTGTTGTGCAGAAGTCAGGTTAGTTGGACGATCATTTATTTTTCAACAGGACAATGACCCCAAACACACCTCCAGGCTGTGTAAGGGCTATTTGACCAAGAAGAAGTGTGATGGAGTGCTGTAAATGGTCATGAAAATAAAGAAAACACATTGAATGAGGAGGTGTGTCCAGACTTTTGGCCTGTACTGTATGTATGTATGTATGTATGTATGTATGTATGTGTGTGTGTGTTTATATATATATATATATATATATATATATATATATATATATATATATATATATAATGTGTATATATATAATTCTCAATCTTTCTGTTAGAGCAAAAGTTGCCATTATCAGCTGAAGTAATACTGAATTACAGTAATAGCATAACATATCCACATATATCCACTAGATGGCAACAATGGGTCAACTGTTTGCCTTATTGGAAAAGAATTGTACTTTATGTAGAATCCATCTTATCTTATCTTAGATTCTTATTCTTAAATATATCCATTTGAGTCTAACTTTCAGTATAGGTTAATAAAACTTTAAATGTTCTATGTATAAATATTTAGAAAAAAACAAACTGAGACAACATCACTCAAAGTTGTGCCTTTTAACCACAATGACTCAAGAACACAACATGAAATTGGCAACATTTTTATTTCAAAAGGATTAGGAACAATTGTGCAACAAAATAACACCAATTTTAAGTGTTTATGTTGGCCACAATAATTACTGAGAATTTGAAAATATGTAAGCATGTTGACAAAGAACAGGATTTTTACATTTGCCACTTGGTAACTAATGGTTGATCAAATCAAAATTCTGCTCAGTGTTTTCTCATTGCTAATTTTATGATGTACAAAAAAGAACAAATGACCCATTCTTGCTTAAGCTGGAGTACCAAAGGTCTTTTGAGATGGCAGGAGTGAGAAGTCAAACAACTCTTGAGGACCCACCAGGAGTGCTGCTCAGGGAGGAGGAGAGTGTGTGTGCGATCAAGTTGTACATTATGCCTGTGAAGCATTCCACGTGCTCTATAACATTTCAATATTATTACTGAACTACTGAGACGATTATTATTATTAGTGTTCTACGTATTGTTATTTTCTGCATAATTATTTCTGTTTCTCTAAATCTTACACTTAATTCCATAAATAATGTTCACTTCCTAAGGGCTTACTAAGCTCAAAAGCACTAGAAACTAGATTATATTAAAACAAATACGTCTTTCTGCTGCAATATAAGGTCATAATTGTCAAATCTTCTTTTTATTTATTTTCCATATGTAACATAAATTGTATTGCTCTTCTGAGGAAAGCCTGGTAGAACAGCTCTTTTACATAATATGACTCATTGTTAGAAAAAAATATTTAATAAACAAAATGTTTGGAGTAAATTAACAACAACATAAAATGTTCCTACTTACAAAACAGATAATCTAGTCTCCAAACATACCTGAATGTTCCACCAGACATGCATTTTCTAACCTTTGTTTTCCTTTTCCTTTGAATCCTGGTGTTAGGCACTCATTAGAGAACAATATGGCAGTCCTTGTTTACCTGCGAGAATTGAAGCCTCTGAGTTTGAGGAGATTCTTCAAGTAGCTCAGGAGGAGAGTTTGAACACCAGAGTTCTGACAAAATGGTACCAGAGAGATGAGAACGCAGTTCCTCCTGCATACTGTCTACTGCCCAAGAAGACACTGCTTCCACACTACTATAGTCAGGTAAGGCCTGCCATTTAGGTGTAGAATATGCAAGCCAATCCTTGGCATGTAATAAACAGCAAAAATAGATGCTTTCTAAATTCGGTTTGAGCTTGTTCACTAGCAGCATAGCTAGTTTTCGCCTTTAATGTTTTAAATTAAATGTTGGTAGTCAAAATCCTCAGCAGAAACAAATGTTTAGTAAGTTCTTTTTATATCTGTATTTTTTGTTTTCTTTTATAATAGTGTAAATGTCCAAATGACAGCACACCTCTATAATTTGGAGGCCCAGACCCTAGGACTCATCCTTAATCAGAACAAAATGGAAACATCCATCCATTCATCCATCCATGTACTAACCTGCTTCATCCTGAGCTGAGTTGTGTGAGAGCTGGAGCCAACCCCAGAAAGCTCAGGGCACAAGGCAGGGACAATCTCTGGACAGGGTCCCAGTCAATTACAGGGCAAACACACTTGCTTACCACACAGGCCAATTTAGCATCACCAATCCATCTAACCTAAAGGTATCTAGACTTTGAGAGGAAACCCATGCTGATATGGGGACAACATGTAAACTCTACACATGTACTACCCAGGATGTGAACACTGGTCTTCTTACTGGGAGAGAGCAGCACGACCACTGTGCCACCATGCCACCCTAATAGAAAGCAATTAAATAAAAAATTCTATTGCTAAGCAATTAACAAAATTGAAGGAGAGTTAGCAAAAATAAAAACAAAAACATCTGAGAAAAATGATTACCAGTTGAAAAGATACTGCCATGACAGACTTTGGCCTATGACCAGGGAAAATGGGTGAATGTACAGAACTTTTATAAACTGATACCCTTCCCCTTTTACTTATAGGCAATCTATTCTGTATTCTCTATCAAGTTGGCTGAAATGATTCTCGCAAAAGAACCCTATGTTGTATCTAATATATAGTATTGTCTTTAATTTTGGTTGCTTTCCATTTTACATTACAGTGAAAGAGTTACAGGTTTGGTAGACATATAGTGCTATTTATTCCAATCAGATCTGACATAACATAACGTACTGTTATCAAATGTACATAATCCAGTTAAGGGGCCCCGAGTCTATCCCAGCGGCACTGGGTACAGGGCAGGAAACAGCCCTAGACAAGGTCCTGCCGCATACATACCCACACTCACACTCAATCCATTTTGAATCTCCACTTCATTTAACTTCGACATCTTAAGGAATGTGGGGAGTACCTACAGAAAAACCCAACACAAACACAGGGGATGTGCAAATTCTACATGAAATAATGACCATGCACAGGGTTCAAACACAACATATTGGATCTGTAAAGAGGCACTGCACTACCATGATGCACCTGACATATTGGTTTATGAAATATAAAATAATGAGTTTTTTAGTGATTGGGAGGGATGATCTACCTGATCTGAGCCTGAGTGTGTGGTGTTATGGGTCCACAGCTCGTTGTGCAAAAGCCATTCGTTTTAAATAAATGATCGCGGCTTAGCGAGGGGACGTTGGGCCATAGTGGGCCGCGGGGCGATCTGTAGGGTGGCCGTTTCTCACCTAGTGCACAGGTGAGGAACTGCCCACATTCGTGATTGTCCCGTGGCTAATGCTGCAGCTGCTGTGGCCCTCGCCATTTAAAAAGAAGCGCGAGTTGGTTTTGAGGAGGATGAAAAACAGAACGAGATGAGGAAAAAAGAAAGGAGTGAGTGAGGAAGCAGGCGGTGCAGGAGAAACAGACACGCGGAACGTGTGGTGAGCGTGCGATCGAGCGCTCGTGGGCAGCTGCGAGGAAGCTGGGTGTTAGGCCGACACCCAGGCGTTTGAGTTGATGTTGCTCCCGCTGAGTGACCAGGTGAAAGCGACGAGCCGCAGAAGGCCACGGAAAGGCAGCGGAAGTCGGGAGGCTTGGTGGTGGAGTCCCCAATGTGTGCGTCCTGGCCATTGGTGGAAACTAAGTCTCGGGGACTGGGATGAGAGCCAAACCGAAGCCAGGGATCGAGAGGTCTCCAGTCTCGCGTGTGTGTAAGAGGAGGGCAGCTGCAGAGAGCGTCTTGCCTGCTGCTAAGCCCAAACGGGATAAGCAGGTGAGACGCTAATAGAAACGATGCACCGGATTTGTTGTTGTTTTAAAGACTGCTTCCTTGAGAAGATTTTAACCTCTAGTTTTTAAGGATTGTGTTTTTTTCTATTTATTGATTTTAACCTCCACATTCTTTTATTGGATCATTTATTTATTGAATTTGAAACTCCTGCACTATTTATGGAACACTGTTTTGATTGTTTCTTTTAATAAAAGCACTGGTGCATTTTTTTTGCACCACCCCTTGCTCAAGTGTTTATTTGCCTCCACTGACTAGCTCACTCGGTTACGTTATCGACGGTGTTGGGTTCAAGTGCTTCCAAAAATCAGATGGGAGTGTGGAGCCAGAACCCACATCGTCACAGAGTGGTGCTTTGTTTTTGGACTCCTGTGCTAGTCAGAATTAGTCCATAATGAACGCTGTGTTGAAGCATAAGGGTATTCATAAATGCAATTGGCACCAGAGCACCATAGGCCATAAGCTGATTATCAATTTCATAGTCGTGTCATCAAATTTAAAACTGCATGTCCTGGACACACGGGTGAGAAGAGGGGCTGAGCTATCAACTTATCACTGCCTGGTTGCGAGTTGGATTAGCTGACAGACCAGGCAGACCTAATCAAGAATATAGTGAGGGTGTGCTGGAAACATTTGGCAGATGTCTTGGTCCAGGACATATTTTTTTGCATTCCAAAGGGAGGCTGGGGACATTGAACCTGAATGGGCCAATATCTGTGACTCCATTACTGAGGTGGCTGTGCAGAGCTGCGGACATAAGGTCATTGGTGACTTTCATGATGGCAATCCTGAACCCAGTGGTGGGATACAACAGTAAAGGAAACCATTAGACTGAAGAAGTTTGTTTAACTTGTGGGACCCAGAGGCAGTTGACAGGCCAAGTGGAGTGCGGCAATGGCAGTGGCGGGTGCAAAAACTCAGGTGTGGGAGGAGTTCTGTGAGCCTATAAAAAAATGACTTTCAATCGGCCTCAAAGTGATTCTAGCAAACTGTTAGGCGACTCAGGAGGGAGAAACAATGCTTCACTAATGTGGTTTTAAGCAGGAATGGAGTGTGGCTGACCTCACCAGGGGTTATAGTCAGCCTGTGAAAGGAGCACTTTGAGGACCTTCTAAATCCCACTGACACACCTTCCTATGAGGAAACAGAGTCAGAGGACTTGGGGGAGGAAACTCCCATCACTGGAGCTGAGGTCACTGAAGTAGTTAAAGAAATCCTCAGTGACAGGCACCAAAGATGGATGATATTCCCTCTGAGTTCTTAAAGATTCTGGATGCTGTTGGGCTGTCTTGACTCTGGGAATAGAACCTCTGGATCGGCAAACGGGAGTGGTGTTCCCCATCTTTAAGAAAGGGCACTGGAGTGTGTACTCAACCTTTAGGGGGATTACACTCCTCAGGCTCCCTGAGAAGACCTATGTCAGAGTTCTGGATGGGGGATCCATCTGTTGGTTAAGCCTCAGATTCAAGAGGAACAATGGGTATTTCTTCCTGGTTGCAATAGACTGGACTAGTTTTTATCCTCACAAAGATTCTGGAGGATTCATGGTATATGAGCTCATACCATAAGTGTCCTTTGAGGGGTGTTTGGGACTGCGGGGTACTATTTGGCCCCTATACAACTTGAGTGATAGTTTGGTTTGCTTTGCTGGCAGTAAGTCAGATTCATTCCCTGTGGGTGAAACTCCATGAGGACTGACCTTTGTCAACAATTCTGTTTGTAATTTTTAATGGACAGAATTTCTAAGTGCAGCCAAGGAGTGGAGGGTGAACTCAGGATCCCATCTTTGTTTTTTTGCAGATGATGTGGTCATACTGACTTCATCTAGCTGTTAGTTTCTATATATATATACACTGGGGCAATTTGCAGCCGGGATTAGGATCAGCACCTAGTCTAAGGTCATGGTTCCTAGGCAGAAAAGAGTGGAGTGCCTACTTCGGGTTGGGTTTGAGGTGCTGCCTCTACTGGAGGTATCTCAGGATCTTGAGTGAAGGAAGAAGGGAGCAGGAGAATGACTGGCTGATTTGAGTAACGTATGCAGATATTGTATTGGTCAGTTGTGGTGAACAGGGAGCCCTCACTTATAGTCACAAGCTTTAGGTAGTGACTGAAATAAATAGATAGTGGGTACAAGAATCAGAAATTAATTTCATTAGCAGGCTGTCTGGGCTCAACCTTAGAGAGGGGGTGAGGAATGCAGATGTCTGTTGAAAGGGACCAGTTGAGGTGATTCAGGCATCAGATTAGGATGCCTCCAGAAGGCCTTCCAGGGGAGGTAATCCAGGCATGTCCAACTGGGAGGAGACCTTGAGGCAGACCTAGTACATGTTGGAGAGATTATAACACCTCAGTTTCCCTCCCAAGAAATTGGAGGGGGTGGTGGAGAAAAGGGGTTATACTGTAAAATTGTGCTCTCTTCATGTGGGTTCTCTCATAGACTCAAACCCACAACCTTTTAATTCAGCAACTGTTTCTTGATTTTTTTTCTGGAACTTTAGTTTCTAAGCACAAATGATGTTCTGTTGAATTATTCTTTCTTCCCACCGCCACAATATTTCCTGTGTCACTAGCTGCCACATAGTCTTAAAGTGTAGTACTGTAAATTGATGGCCTGTGGAGAGTCTGGACCTACCCTGGCAGTATTAGCCATAAGGCAGAAACCATCCATGAAGAGGGCACCAGCCAATCACAAAGCCCACTCATATACACGTCCATACATAACCAATTTTGATTCACCAATCAATGCAGCCTAGTCATTTTTGGGGAGTTGGGAGGAAAACAGAAGTACCAAAAGAAAAATATGTTATGGATTAGGGAAGAATGTAAAAATTCCAAATAGAATTTTTATAAGAAACGCTTCACCTCTTTGTATCGAAAAAAAGTAAAGAAATAGCCATCCATCTATTTTCTAAACCTGCTTAATCCAGGACAAGAGCTAAGGGCACAAAGTATCATTCCTCTGCACGCACTTCAGAAGAGGCATGTGCAGATATCATTTGTTTTATCCACTGTCTGACAAAACAGGTTCTAATTCCATTTAAACCTTAAATTCGCTGTTTGTCTTTCTCCACAATGCTTTATCCAGGCTCAAAATGAAAAACAAATTCTTCGTCTTCATGTTCTAGTTTGTTTTACAGACACACAGAGCATGTATAGTTATTACAGTTACTATTTATTCAATAGATATAGCAGTGTGTTCTTAAAAAGCAATGCTAATTTCAATTATATTCTTGATGAGCAATTATTGAAAATGTACATTTGCTAATGGTATGAACCGCACCAACATTTCTGTGATTTTTCTCCAATTCTTTATTATACCAACAATCAGACAAACACCCATGCTAATTCAAACTTAGTCAAGCTAGAGCTGGCAGTTAAAAAAAAATGGATGAATGAAATGATCACTATAGGGATGCTCGCATTTATCAGATGTTTGTACTATGGGAAAACACCTCTGGTTATTATTAGCCATATTTCTATGTTCTATCCGTATTTGTCTGTATTTTTGTTATAGAGTCAGTGCCCTTGGCATATGTAAATCTACAGTGAAGAATGAATACAATGTTAGACTATACCCACTGTGACAGATAGGGGGCGCTATCGCTCCCTTGAACCCTTGACCAAGACATCAGACACGAGGTAAAAGTCCAAATATTGACTTTATTTATACAACACAGTGCAGAAAGCACCCTCCTCTCCACAATACTATATACTATATAATAAATATACTATAATCCACAATAAACAATAATCCTCCACACCCTGACGCGTTGCCACCCTTCCACCCAGCTCAGCTCGCCGTCTGGGAGCTGTCACAGTCCTTTTATAGTTCCTGACCCGGAAGTGTTCCAATTCCCAGTTCATGTGATCCTTATCACTTCCAGGTCAGATAAAAAGTCCTTTTCTTCATCCCGGAAGTATGTCATTTCTGCTGTCGCTTTGCCTATGACGCACTTCCGGGTTATAGGGCACATATAACTCTTTACTCCTCCCTGCAGCTCCCTCTAGCAGCCCCTGTGGTATCCAGCAAGGCTGTGGATGAAAACTCCATTGTCCATGATTCCCTGCTGGTCTTCGGGGCACCTCCACACTGCAGGGAGGGCTCCATCTGGCAGCCTGGGGGTATTGGCCGGGATAACAAGCCAGCCATAGACCACACCACTTTAATATATCATCTGAGCTGTGTAATTTGTGCAGTCAATTAAAATGCTTTTCACATGTACATTATAAGGCCATCAGTATGCAGACACCCCTCTGAAGTGTTTCATTGCTAACACATTAAATCACACACACAGCAATATAATCTCCAATGACTAACACGGGCGTTACACTTGGTTGTACTGGAGAGTTCACTGACTTTAAAGGTGGCACTGTCATAGGCTGTCACGTTTGCCACAAGTCAGTGTGTGAAATTTCTAGATCTGTCCCAGTCAACTATAAATGCTATTATTGTTAAGTGGAAGCATTTAGGAGCAACAACAGCTCAGTCATGAATTGGTAGACCACGTAACCTCATAGAGTGGGGCGGCTGAGTGCTGAAGCACATAGCATTTAAAAATTACCTTTCCTCTGTTGCATCACTCACGACACAGTTCCAGATTGCCTCTGGAAGCAATATTACTAAAAAAAACTCTGTGTTAGGAGCTTCATGAAATGGGCTTCCAAGGCCGAGCAGCTTCACTCAAGTCTAAGATCAATGCCAAGCATCAGTTGGAGTGGTGTAAAGCACCTCGCTACTGGACAGTGGAGCAGTAGAAACATGTTCTCTGGAGTAATGAATCCTGCTTCACTCTCTCGCAGTCTAACAGACAACTCTGGGATTGGCAGATACCAGAGGAGGGCTACTTTCTGGAGTGCATAGTGCCTACAGGAGAGTTTGGTAGAGGAGGGATAGTCTGGGCCTATTTCTCAGGGTTTGGGCTAGGCTCCTTGGTTCCAGTGAAAGGGTACTGTTAATGCTGCAGCATACAAAGACATTTCAGACAACTGTGTGTTTCCATCTTTTTGGGAACAGTTTGGAGAAGGCATTTTTCTGTTACAGCATAGAAGTGCCCCTATACACAAAGCCAGGTCCCGAAAGACATGGCTACACAAGTATGTTGTGAAGAAACATGAGTGGCCTAAACAGAGTCCTGACTTCATCCCTATTGAGCACCTTTGTGATGAAACTGAATGCTGATTGCAAGTCAGATCATCTTGTTCAACATCAGCACTTGAACTCACAAGTCCTCTTTTGGCTGAATGGGCACCAGGTCTCTCAGACAAATTCCAAAATGTTGTTAAAACCATTGCCAGATGACTTAAGACTGCTATGCCTGCAAAGTCTGGGGTTTGGGGGGGGGCGCGCAACTCCACATTAATGCCCATCAAGTTCATATAGGTGTGATGGTCAGGAGTTCACAAAAATGTGGCCATATGTTGCATTTGAAAAGTAAGCAATGATCTCTTTAAGAAGGCCTATTCATAATTTCTTTATACCTTCATTTTTTTTTCTACTCATTAAAATACTTTTTCCTTTTTTCCTTCTCAGACAGAAATCAAAACAAAAGAACGAGATCACTCTGAATGGCGCAAGGATTTTGAAGAAATGAAGTTGATTTTTAACGCTGTGGTAACAACCTGCATTGAAAAGGGAACAATAATGGAAGAGAATGGAAAAAAATATTTCACATCTGGTAATAAAAATAAAAATTCTTAATAATCAGGCTACCCCAAAATATGATTCTGGAAATGGCTGCCTGTCAGTGCAATCTAGCTAAACCCAGCAATGGCACACCAAATTTTAATGTACCGGCTGTGGACACTAGAGGGCATGGTCGCTCCTCAAACCCAACACACAGACACTGAGGACACAAGTTAAAAGCACCAAGAGCTCGTTGATTTTTGTCAAGCTCTTCACAAGGCTTTCCACCACAATTGGCACAAGTAAATAAACAATAAAGCACACAGTTTTTCTTTCTCTCTCTCTCTCTCTCTCTGTTTCTTCCTTCTCCGCTCCTCCCAACAAGGTTTGTCTACCATTAACCCGACACTGGCTCTCCAACTGGGTTTATGGACATCCATTTTATATTGGCCAACCCGGAAGTGCTTACACTCTTCCACTCTCTTTGGGCTGCCAGCACTACCGGGTTAGGCGAAAACCTCATTGTATATAAGTCCTCTAAAGCATCCCCTGGCGGTACCCACAGCACCCAACAGGGCTGAGGTAACGAATTCCAAGTCCCATATTGCCCTGCAGGAATCCATGGCACTGCTATAATTCTGTAGAGTTGCCATCTAGCGTCTCAATGGAGGCAGTGACTTAAAGAAGCTGCCTTCGCCCCCATCCTTCCATATCCTGGGCGTCCCGGCCATCTCTTACACAGTCTAAATTTGCCTTGCATAATTTTCTGAGCATCAGTTTTTATAGTAAAAATAATAATAATAATACATTTTATCTATATAGCGCATTTCCCATGCTCAAGGCGCTTTACAGAGTCTTAGAAAAAAACAGCAGGGTATATGTAACATCGGATACAAATGTTTTCCTAAATAGAACAATGAAACAGATAGCAAAGCTCTAAATAGAATAAAGGGCAATAAACCAGAGTAAAATACTAAATTCAATACTAAAAGAAAAACCTAACAAATACCTAATCTGAGATATAACAGACACGCAAATTATTCTGAGCAACTGGACAGAGAGGTAAACTGAAAGAAAGGGCAGAATGTTAAGTTAAAAGCCTTCCTAAATAGATGAATTTTAAGTTGTTTTTTAAAAGAATGAATGGAGTCGGCTGATCTAAATAATTTTAGGATGTCATTCCAAAGTCTGGGTGCTATGGAGCTCAAGGTCCTGTCACCCATAGAGTGCAGGTTAGTGTGGGGCACAATAAGGTTACCAGATTCGGAGGACCTTAGTGGGCAAACAGGAGCATAGTAATGGAGAAAAATCACTAATGCAGTCCGGTGCAAGGCCATTTAAAGCTTTGTAGGTTATTAGTAAGATTTTATATTCGACTCTGTAAGACACAGGGAGCCAGTGAAGACAGAGCAGAATGGGTGTGATGTGCTCGCTGCTGCTGGTTCGAGTAAGGACTCTTGCAGCCGAGTTTTGAATAAGCTGGAGCTGTGATATAAGATTAGTAGGGGCACCTGCCAGCAGCAAATTACAATAATCGATGCAAGATGTGATAAAAGCATGGACAAGTTTCTCAGCATTAGAAATGGAGAGGAAGGAGCGAACACGGGATATGTTACAGAGGTGAAAGTAAGAAAGTTTTTTAATGTGATTTATGTGGGCAGAGTAAGAAAGGGAGGAATCAAAAATGACACCAAGATTCTTTGCAGTAGAGGCAGGTCTGATGGGATCACCGCCAAGATGGACTGGGAAGGAGCTCGTTTTATTAAGTTGCATTTTAGTCCCAATCTGCAGGAGTTCAGTGTTGTTTGAAATTTAAATTTAAAGAGTTCTGCTCCATCCAGGTTTTAATTTCACTAAGGCAGGCTGTGAGCTGAGAAAGCTCTGATGAAGTTACACTGAAGTAGAGTTGAATAAAAATGATAGCCCAGTCCATAGCTACGAATAATATGGCCATAATATGGCAAGCATACAGTACATATCATGAAATGTAATTCTTAATTACTTCAGTATCCAAAAAGAGCAGTGCAGCTTTTCCATTTCTGTTTGTGAAAGTTGGAGAGACTAAGCAGACTGGCACAATTTTATACCTCAGAAAACACACTTTCTCAGTACTGACACTACATAATGCATAAATGGGAATCATTCATTTGACATTTGAAAAAGATTTACAATTTGTTGGAGAGTGGAAGGAAAAATTGTAGAATTAGTCCTTTGACCTGAAAACATAACAGGGTTAACTAGCCTTTATTTTATAAAATCAGATTATGGTATTGTTTTGTTAGTGTAAATAAGGCTACCTCCTTGAAAAATTGTGATTGTGTTGAGTAACCTTTCTGAAGTTCATTGTGCTTTATAGTAAAAATATGGACTTTTGTCCTGCTTATATACGTATTTGGCATAAATGCTTTGTCTTTCACTGATATGTTCTAGGTAAGAGCTGATACAGTATGTGCTGTCTGTATGCCTCGCATCTGTGTAGTGCCATGGCTGTGTATTTTACTAAGGCTACATTTCAATAAAAAACTGTTGGCCCTCTCCGAAGAAGCTTAGATGCTCCCATGTGGATTCCTCTCTTCAGCTGCGGATGTCTACAACAGTACAGGCAAACACTGAAAACTCTAATTTTGATTCTGATTATGCATACAGTACATTATTAGTGCTTGCCGTTCACTCTAGTGTCTATTCATCATATATGCCATGTGTTTAATAAATTACTTATTTTACAATCCTCTGATCTCACAAGTGATAAAATCTGCACAGATATACTGGGAAATCACAAAATCACAATTCCAGGTTGTTGTCTGACATTCTCCTGAAATCCTGGCTCATCCAGGTACCATTGACCTTCACCAATTTTAGGTTTATAGGGTCTTTATTGTCACATGTACAGAGTACAGTGAAATTGGTACCTGCATGGGATAATCAACATGCAACACCTCACTACTCCCTGGTGCTGTTGATTAGTGAGTACAGTATAAATACCTACTGCCTTACCTTAAAACCTCTGTCTTCCTCATTTGAACAAGTCTCAGAAACCATTTGTCATAACCTAGCAGCATAACAAAAAGTGGGCACACATATCTCATTATGCTCTTTGATGTCAAGTGCGTTAGCCCTTTATCATGTCATCATAGAATGACATGGTAAAATCAATCCATCCATCCACTATCCAACCCGCTATATCCTAACTACAGGGTCACGGGGTTCTGCTGGAGCCAATCCCAGCCACCACGGGGCGCAAGGCAGGAAACAAACACCAGGCAGGGTGCCAGCCCACCACAGGACATGGTAAAATATACCTTTTAAAAGAATTTTAAAAATCATGATTAAACCAGTAATGGCGCACTGTACTATAACGTGCCGTGAATACACTTGACTTGAGCATTCCTAGTTTTCATCCTCTTTCTCTGTACGTTTACCATTCATTTGCTCTGAGGTTGATGCGCTTGCTGCTTCCTGAGCAGCTCTTCTTTTCTCCACCATAGCAGTCTGCTTCTTCTCTTCTTTCGTTGGCATCTTTATGCATTAAAACTGAGTAAGTTAGTGTTTGTGTTGCAATTACTTAGTACGTTTTCTTTAATTTTTCACTTAAGCTGGCACTTAACTCTTCAATCTGCCTCAAGAATGATTTAAGATATGAAAAGGAAGTGGAAGTGACGGCAAAGGTGGTAGGGATGAGAGCGGCACCCGTATGCCCTGCTGGCTGCTGCTGAGAGTTGTTTCTACAATAAAATAAAAGTAAAAAGAGGAATAACCTTGAAAGTCAATCATCAACCCAAAATTGGATAGCAGATGTCACGTAGTATATGTGTACCAAATGTCAGGTCAGTAGGTGAAACGGTTTGCGAGCTACAGGCGATTTAAAATCCTGGACAGACAAACGAACAGCCACAGTAGCGTATTATATAAGAAGATATTCCACATATTGACATTTTGCCATGTTTTTTTGAAATGGTATAATAAAAAAGTGAAAGAAGAAAATGAAAAATACAGACTTTATTTTAACCAGTTTCTGAACAAAATAAAAATTTCACATTGAATTGCCCTTCAAAATAAAAAATATGAAAGTATGAATGGTCAGTTAATTACCTGAGTGGCTCAATTCCAAGCGGCAGTATTACTTTTTCAAATAGTGTTGTTTTACATGAACAGCTGCAGATGAAAATGACAGGAACATCTCCTTGATTTTCTTTTCTGGTTTTTTTTTTTGATCACTGCAAAGCAGCTGATTGGAAAAACAAAATCTTTTAAAAGAAATACGCCAGTCAAAGCTTTAAAAAGAAAGAGTACTACAGCTACTTAGTCATATTTGATAAAATTCTTCAAAAAGGAAGTCAGCCCTGTTGTGCATTTCTAGAATGACACAAAAAATGTTAAAACTGGCAAATAACGGCTCGTTAAATGAAGATAAAAGACTAATTAGCATCAGGAATTGGTTGGAAGAAAAACCTGCATCCACTGCAACCGTCTATTGACTGAGCTGAGTAGCTAGGGATTAGAATAGTCTTTCCTTTAAGTTAACAGGGGTATTTCAGTGACTTCCTGCACCTAATTTCAAACATGAAGAACTAGCCACACTGGAAGGAGCCATGACAAGGAGTGTTGAATTTCAGAGATAAACTCCTTGTCTTCAAGCAAGTCAAAAACAAGATGAGAATCATATAAGGAATCAAAAAAGAATAGTCATGATTATGACGGAGAATGCGTTCAGCAAGAAGCATGAACACCTTAAAATGGCTTGGAATATAAAGATCACGTCAAAGTGTCACACTTGGCTCAGAACTATCCTTTTAGACTGGATACCACAAGTCCTTTTAGTGACAGTGTCCGCCATACTGGGACATTAGGGAATGACATTGGCTCTTTTAAATACATGTACAGTGGAACCTCGGTCCATGACCATAATTCGTTCCATAACTCTGGCCATAAACCGATTTGGTCGTGAACTGAAGCAATTTCCACAATAGGATTGTATGTAAATACAATTAATCCATTCCAGACCGTACGAACTGTATGTGAATATATATTTTTTTAGTTTTTAAGCACAAATATATAGTTAATTACACCATAGAATGCACAGCGTAATAGTAAACTAAATGTAAAAACATTGAATAACACTGAGAAAACCTTGAACAACAGAGAAAACTAACACTGCAATAGTTTGTGTTATAGTGCTAGGAACCGCTCGCTAAAAACACTTTTTTTAATGAGTTTTAAGCACAGGGAAAAAAATTAACATTTGAAAAATCCGTAATTTAACAAACCACCAAGAAAAGTAACATTGTCACAATGCACGCTATGAACCGATCGCTGTAAACAGAACTGAAAACAAAAACCAGCCTTTTGTACCTTATGTGTCCAGCCCTCCCTCTCTCGCTCTCTCTCTCTTTCATGTGTGCGTGTGTCTCTTTCACGAGCCTGGAGAGCCTGTGTGTGTGCCGCGCCTGTGTGTGTCTCTCTCGCTCTGTGTGTGTATGTGTGTCTCGCGTGCGCCTGTGTGTGTGTGTGTGTGTCGCCCTCTCTCTCTCTTGCTCGCTGCACAGGAAATGCACAGGGAGAGACTGAACATGTACAAACCGAAAGGGAAACTGGCTTGTTCGTATACCAAGTGTGTGGTCGTGAACCGAGGCAAAAGTCTGGCGAACTTTTTGGTCATAAAGTTGTACGTGTACCAAGACGTTCGTGAACCGAGGATCCACTGTATTAGTCAGCAAGGAAAAAAATTAGGAAAGAGTTACCATCACTGGCTTAAGTAACTCCTCATTGTCAGATGGACCCAAACTCTATTCTCCGTTGTTTGTATGCTTTACTGTAGCCTAACGTTGTCACACTTGTAGCGTCTCCTCAGTTATCCTGGTCTTTCTACGTTCATCTTCTTCTTTTTACTAAAGCAAGCAGATGATCAGTTGATCTACTGTATTCTGAAAAAATCCATTTTTATTCTCTTTCCTTTCTTCTGTCGCAGGAACCTGGTAACGGTCCTGAGCTGCAAACTTTCACTCAAGTCATTTTCATAATTTAAACCCATTTAGCTTTGTCAACAATTTAAATCCGTACATATTTTATCTTTGTGAGAACTTTATGGAATAGTAAAGATAAAAATCCATTGTTCCTTCAATTTCTTGCTATATTTTTCTAAATGTTTTTTAAAAGGCTGCTGAATGATGACACCTTGTTAATTGTCAGTTCATAAATGTAATTTTCCTGAAAAGCAACTAAATTAAAATAAGAGTAAAAAATGTAGAAATTCAATATGTTTGTCACAATGAATGTGAGAGCAATGCATATTTTTCTGAAAGTGAAGTAAAGCTCAGTGCTGTTACTAATTTCAGATATGGCAGACACAAAGCAAGAGCGGACCATCCAATTAAATGAAAAATTCAACGTGTCAAACAAAGAAAAACTGAAAGCTTTCAGACCACTGGGAAATCTCTAGTTTAGACTAAAGCTACCAGTCTGATTGTCTCAAATGCCAATTACTAAATTCCAGTTTTTTACAAGTAACAAGTAACAAGTATTTGTTTGGATTTCCTGAGGTATTTAAGTTTTTAGTTTTATGATAAAAGTTCAAATGAGTGTGTACATTCAGAGTGCCAGGCAGCACAGTTGTAAACTGTTTATTGCTGCTCAACGTCTGGTTCAGAAAACTGTTTTTAAATTGCGGCCCATACATGGTCTGTGTGGAATTCACTCATTTTCTGCCTGTCCGTGTTCTCCCACATTGCACATTACAGTGTTATGTTCAGTTTACAGGTCCCTCTAAACTTTCTTCCAATAAGTGAGTGTGGGTGTACCCTGAGTAGACCTGCTGTGGACTGACATCTTATTCAGAGCTTGGTCCTCTCAGTTTCTGATTGAGCAGGTTCAGTATGATTTCAGGATATGTTTAGATTTGTTTTAATTGCTTTCTCTTTGCTTTTAGTGGTCTTACTATATCGCTTAAGGATTTTAGATCCCTTCATACATCAGGCTTTAATTATTTTCAAATTAGGTACTAAGTTGGTTTGGTAATTCATTTACTACAGTGATAACATTACATAGTGTGCAGACTCTAATGACATGTAAGCCTAGAGAATGTATGTGCAGACATTAAGTGTCTAAAATTAACATTAACCATATTTAATATAATTAAGCCAGTAATTGTTATTTGACTATTTCAGAACCAGACTAAAATAAAAAAGGAAACAAATTTCAGTCTGGATACAAAAGGTAAACCCGCACTATGTCTGACTCTGTTGGTCAAATAACTTCCTCTGCGCATTCCTACATTGTTACTACAGTCACAGGGAATTATTAAGGAAAAGACCAAACATCACATGGCAATAACAGAAGTGTTAATGAACAGTCAGCATGGGTTTAGACTGGGTGGGCCATGTTGGAATTTTTAGGAGGAAGCAAAAAAAGCATGAGAACGAGAATGAGAGGTGCATACAATTGTGTTAATATTGATTTTCAGAAGGCATTTGATACGGTATAGGGCAGCACGGTGGTGCAGTGGTAGCACTGCTGCCTCGCAGTAAGGAGACTTAGGTTTGCTTCCTGGGTCCTCCCTGCATGGCATTTGCATGTTCTCTCCGTGTCTGTGTGTCCCACAGTCCAAAGACATGCAGGTTAGGTGCATTGGCGATCCTAAATTGTCCCTAGTGTGTGCTTGGTGTATGTGCCCTGCGGTAGTCTGGTGCCCTGCCTTGGGATTTGTTTCTGCCTTGCACCCCTGTGCTGGCTGGGATTGGCTCCAGCAGACCCCCACGACCCTGTGTTAGGATATAGCAGGTTAGATAATGTCTGACTGACTGATATTTTATAAGGTCCACCATGAGAGACTAAGTATCAAGTTAAAAAGAAGTGGGAAATTTGCGTACTGTGTGTAGATGGGTACAGAATTGCTAAAGCAAAGGGTTTTGCTTAAAAAACCTTATCAGAATTAGGTGAATTTTAAAGTGGGGTCCCTCGGGGGCTGCTGCCAGTTTTAATATCCCCATTAATAAAAGGCTAAGTGTCTGTCTATCGTTCTGGTTGCTATGTCTCTGTCATTCCAATAGACAGCACATCACAAATATTAACACTACTTTAATGAATCCCATACCAAATGATGTATGACAGAGATATACACATTGCTGGTGCATTACAAATATTAACACTGAGGTCTGCAGCAATTACTTAGAATTCAACGCGTCTTAGTATATAAATATTATGAATGGGAGTATAAATAAGAGATGTAGATGATAACAAACTAGGAGGACTGGTAATCTAGGATCAACCAAATCATTAAAGATGGATTTGAACAGCATACAGGCTAGGGTAGATTTGAGGCAGATAGATAGATAGATAGAGATAGATAGATACTTTATTAATCCCAAGGGGAAATTCACAAAAAGATGAAATTTAATGAAAGTACATGTAAAGTCTTGCATACATGTAGGAAGTAAAAATGGTAGATCCGAATGCTTGATGGGAGATCTTAAAGTACATTTTATAAGAGGGACCTAGGAGTAATAGTGGACTTGTCATTATCTACATCTAGACAGCGTACCAAAGTCATTAAGAAGGCCAACAGAAAGTTTGGTTTTACAGCACGATGTGTAGAGTCCAAGTCGAAGGAGGTTATGATCAAACTGTTTAGCACTCTAGTAAGGCCGCACCTCGAGTAGTGTGTGCAGTTTTGGTCTCCAGGTTACAAAAAGCAACATAACAATACTAGAAAGGTCCAGAGAAGAGCGACTAGGCTGATTCCAGGACTGGAGGGCTTGAGTTATGAGGAAATATTAAAAGAGTTGAACCTTCCACATGGTTGAAGTATTTAAAATGATAAAAGGAATTGGTACAGTGGTTTCAGGCTGTTATTTTAAAATGAGCTCAACAAGAATGCAGGGACAGAGTTGGAAATTTGTTAAGGATAAATTCCACACAAATGTTAGAAAGTTCTTTTTTTTCACAACATAGAAAGAACGACAGATGCATGGAAGACAAGTAATGTGGTGCAGAGCTGGACTTTAGGGACCTTCAAAACTTAATCTGATGTCATTTTGGAGAACTAGATGGATGGGATCGGGATCGACAAACTGCTCTTGGCATGGCCTGATCTCATCAGTTTTTCCAGTGTTCAAGTATACTTTCCAAATCTTTTAGAAGTGAGCATCATCTGAGGCAGCTTACCATTTTTCTCCTCAGGTTTCACTGCTGGCCTGCTCTTGTGCGTCCTTGACTCCACCTGTAATGCATTTTGTCTGTCTATTAACTGACTTCTTACACAAGTCTTATCTCTAAGCACCAGTTATTTCAGTATCTTGTATACTTTTTAAATGTAAGTGGCTATTGGGTAAGTCTGCATTTTGATTTTTAACACCTTTTTAGTAAGTTAACATCCTTAAAATATCTGCTCATTCCAGATTACGGGATAAAGTAATGCATGGAGTTAGTTTAACTATTGACTGGCAGCTGGTTGTACACTTTTACTTTGAGCATTCTGTCTGAATACGGGTTGAAGAAGGGTCACCTACAGTTTTGAGCTGAACTGTCTCTTTTTGTCATTCGTTTCATATGACAGGATTGGAAGAGGAACTGCGGTTTGCACTTGAAAATCGCTCTCAAACGGACATCAAGCGCTGTCTCTGCTATATACACAAGATACCCTTTTTGAGTTCGCAAAGAGAGCGCTGGACCATGAAAAAAGCTGAGTTTGAGCCAGATCTTGCAATAGAGGCTTTCAATGACTCCAGGTCATACCGCATGCTGCTCCAGCTTCGAGATGAGTTCCTGCCTTCAGTTGTGGCCTCTTCAGCTCTTAGGGTATATACATCCACCAGCAACTGTGAACTACGCCAAGGATATACAGATGAGATGAAGCAGGAGTTTATTTCTGGCCTCTGTGAGCATTTTTACCATGACATGTTGAATCTGATTGAGGCCACAGTCTCTAGAAACACAGAGCAGCTTGATACTCTAATGGAGGAAGCCTTGCAGAATGCAGCCTTGTGCAACATTTATTCTGGGCTTTACCGTCTTCAGTGCAAAGAATCAGAACAGGTTAAGGCTTATCTATCACAGCCGGACAGTAAATACCCACTTGTTGTTTGCGGAGGTCCTTGTTCAGGCAAAACTGTGTTTTTAGCACATTGCGCCAAGCAGGTAAGGGCACTTTGCAATAGCGGAGTACTTTGATAAATGACAGACCACAACCCCTTATGAGGTTTTCACTCTATTACAGATAGCAAAATAGCTAGGCCCTAATCACTCAACATCCTATAATGTATTTCAGACAGTTTAGAATGTTGGAAAAAACAAATGGGCTTCATTTTATGTTACACAGGACAATTGGTGTAACTTGTGCATAGATTTCAATGGAAATTCAGTTAAGGTATTATGTAGCTTTACAAATTTACAAAGGTAACAATATACGAGTGAAAGAATCATCTTCTGGTTTATCGTCATTACTGCAATACATTTTGACAATTAATGGAATGCATAGTCTGTTTTAAAATTTCTCCCACTAAACTGCGTGGTGTATGTTATCACCCACTGGGAGAGACGCAGCTCTGGATCAAAATTAATGAAGAAGATTGACTCAATTCACCAGCATCCATTTTATGCTGTTCTGGGCAGCCTTTGTGTGTTGTAGTGTGTGCCTCTTTATTGTGTGTGGTAACAAAGCTCTTCAGTCTCTGGGACCACCAGATCTTCATTTTTAATTTAAAATTTTTAATTTAAACTTAAAACAAACTGACAAGAAAGTCTAAACATTTAGAAAATCACTATTCATGAGTCACACATTTCCCAGCAATTGCCTTTTATATGATGACATGCATTGTTTTCACTATAACCTTAGTTATATTTTACAGCTTTGTTTGAGTTTAGAGTGACACGGGCTCTTATTGTCATTGTGAAATTCTTTTTTTTTTTTATATATATAATTTTATTGATTTTATTGTAATCACTAGCAAAATGCCCGCGCTTCACAGCGGAGAAGTTGTGTGTTAAAGAAGTTATGAAAAAGAAAAGGAAACATTTTAAAAATAACGTAACATGACTGTCAATATACAGTATTTGTTTTGTGAGTGTTACTGAGTGTTGCTGTCATCAAGGATTTGATTATCATTATTTCTTTCAATCAGGTTCGTATTTGGAGGATGTGTTGTGTTCAAGTTACATTCCGTGTTTGTCAACCGTTGTAAAGATAACAGGTTTCATTCATCGAAGTGTTAACTACCCAAATGGGAACTCGTGAATCTAAGATGTTTAACAGGCATTCCTGGTATTAAGTTGTGGATTTGCCTGCGAATATTTAGCGGCAGCAGTCTATGAACTTAATTTAAACTTAAGCTTTACACTTTGCTTTCCTATTGATATGTCTACAAAGGCTTGTTCAGCTTCAGAGGGTTGTTCCCTTCTTACTGCATCAATAAGCAGCTCGTCTTCCTCTTTATCTGAGACATCACACACTGCATGCACAGGTTTACCTTTTCGAGTCCTGCAAACTTTAGCAAAGTGGTTCAATTTACCACATTTTTTACACTGTCTTCCTTTACCTGGACATTGACTTTTTCCACCGTGTGCTTTGTTTACGCAGTAGCTGCACTTATGAATATGCTTGTATCGTCCACTCGCTTCATATTCTTTTGCTGCCTTCTCAATTGTGTAATGCGTTTTTTGTTCAGCGCTCTTTGGAGCTCTTGCTTTTTGTGTGCGTACTGCGTTCACAGTCAGTTCATGTGAGCCGCTCGGAGTACATGCATCGAAGGTTCTCAGCTGTGCTTGTGTTATCTCGTGCGATCTTGCGATGTCCACGGCTTTATTTAATGTTAGCTCAGACCCGGCACTTAAAAGTTTCTCTCGCACTTTCGCTGAGTTTGTGCCAAACACTATTCTATCCCTGACCATCTCATCTTCGTTTGCATAAGCACAGTCCTTCACCCGCGAATATTTAGTGGCAGCGTGTCTATTGGGTTGCTGCTGACGGACGGCCTTATATGGGCAGGCACTTAATTACGTGGGAGGCGTGACGATGAGGGGTGCAACTCCGCCTCACACGGCGACCAAGCTGCAGGCTACATAAGTAGGTTCCAGTTATGACCAATACGCATAGAATTTGAAATGAAACCTGCTTAACTTTTGTAAGTAAGCTGTAAGGAATGAGCCTGCCGAATTTCAGCCTTCTACCTACACGGAAAGTTGGAGAAACAGTGATGAGTGAGTGAGTGAGGGCTTTGCCTTTTATTAGTATAGATTCCATACAGATAGATCAATTTTTACAAAAAATAGGATTGAAAATAAATCAACCCAACCCCCACCCCTGGGAAAGAGAGCATGGCCGACGGAGTAAAACTTAAAAATAGTAACAATACATAAATTGATGAGTTTAATAGACGGATAAAAAAAAAAAAGGAATATGGGAAGAGAATCTTTTTCCTCAGTGCTTTAAGAGTTTATTCTAAAATATTATTGATTAGAAAAAGTTTTGAAAAAGTTCTGCACAGATCCTCTAACTGAGATTTTTTTCCAATTTCAGTTACCCAATGATTTAAAAGAGGAGAGTTAGGATTCTTCCAGATTAGCAAAATAAGTCATAGTGAAATTCTTACTTGCATGTCCCAACTCGTCACCAATCTCTTACAGCATGATTGGTGAAAATTAATCTTACCTCAAAACTTCTGTTTTATTTACTTAAAATGTCATAACTTAGCAGAATAACAAAACGCAGACAAATATCTCATACTGGTTATGTGAGAATTACCAAATAAAACTGTAGTTTGGTGTAATTGCACATTCCAGAACAGGCAAAAATTAGGCTAAATAATAATAAACAAAAGGGTGCTACTGGAAAGTATTTGGCATATGCCTGCGACCTTTACTTTATAATTCAATAGAAAAGGCATACATGATTTTTGTCTGCTTTTTGTTTTCCCAATGATTATATATTACATTACACGATTATATTGCATTAGTATTCCTTTCGCAGTTTCTCTAGATTCTTCAGTGTTTTGACTGTAACAAATCACTGCTCATATTTTAACCGAAATTTGTGAAGAAATTTTTGTTTTTGCTTCACATTTAAATAGTTTTGTCTTGCTGTTGACCTTAGGCTAGTGTCACATTATATGACTTCAAATCGGAGAGCACACCACGCTTAATGGCTGCAGTTGCTGGATCTCATTGTTTTGAGAATGTCAGAATACACAACCAGATAACACAGGGGATGATGAATTACACAATTTTCTCACGCCTTCCCAAAACAATTTCGGGCGTATTAGGATACTTGAAAGTATTGCAAGCTAAATGCATTTTGGCTGCCAATCGACCTTGAGCACAATGGAACAGGAGATGGTGCACTGCCCAAAAGTAACTAAACAACACAAAGGGAGATTCAAAGAAGTGTCCCAAGTGCAAAAGCCTCTTTTAATTCAACAAGCCACAGGCTTATCCCAGCCATTTTTGGTTCCACCCAAGAGGATTAGGGCAAGTCTCGCTCAGTAACTGAGGTAACAAGGTTAAGAGGCTAAGAGATGACACTAGAGATGCAGCTTTTATAGTGTTGTGGCTTGAGAGATCATGAAACTCCCATTCAGTGAGGCACAGCATCTCAAAAACAGAATATATTTAAGCGTATAATACACAGATTATATTGTTCAGCTCAGTTATGAATTCTATTCTTTTTTGGTTTGTGACCCCATTTTGAAATTTGAGCTTTTTCATGACCACAGCTGTTTGAAATATTAAGATTCACTTCCTATTCAATTGTTTAATGTATTTTTATTTCCCATCTTTGTATATAATACGCTACCGTGGCTGTCCATTTGTCTGTCCAGGATTTTAAATCACCTGTAGCTCGCAAACCGTTTGAACTATTGACCTGAAATTTGATACACATATACTACGTGATGTCTACTATCCGCTTTTGGGGTGATGATTGACCTTCAAGGTTATTCCTCTTTCTATTTTTATTTTATTGTAGAATCAACTCTTGGCAGCGGCCAGCAGGACGGCCGTGTGGTGCATGTGTACAGGTGCCGTTCTCATCCCTACCCCCTTCGCTGTCACTTCTCCTACCTCTTCATGTCTTGAATCATTCTTGAGGCAGATTGAAGACTTAAGTGCCAGCTTAAGTGAAAAAGTAAAGAAAACATACTAAGTAATTGCAACACAAACACTAACTTACTCAGTTTTAACGCGAAAAGATGCCAACGAAAGAAGAGAACAATCGGGCCGCTAGAGTGGAGAAAAGAAGAGCTGCTCAGGAAGCAACGAGCGCATCAACCTCTGAGCAAACGAATGCTAAACGTACAGAGAAAGAGGGTGAAAACTAGCAATACTCAAGTCAAGTGTATAACGTGCAGTGCATCGTTACTGTTTTTAAAATATTTTCTTACACCCCAATTAGCATATCAGATGACCCCACTTGGGGTTGTGACCCCAGGGTTGGGAAACACTGATACAGATCCTCTTCATTATCCTTTTAATAGTCCATATTGTTCCTTTTCTCACTGGTATGATAGTACAGAGGCAAATATTTTTAATTAATTATTTGCAAGTAAAATAGAAACACTCATTATACAAATTGGCAATCATCTGGTCTGGAATTGGTAGTTCAACACATAAAAAGTCAGTTTTCTCTTTAACAGCCCTTCAGGATCTGCCAATGCATGGTCATATCTTGAAAATCTGGTGACTTAGGATGAAAACTGTAATAAGTAATTGTATTAAGTGCCATAACCTTTACCCTTCTGTCACTAGTTTACTTAAGAAGAATTTGCAACAAATTAGTGCCACATTAGTATTTTAACATTTTAGATGCCTGCTGGTCATGAAACCTCTTGGCAGTTGAAACAAGGCATATTATTAAATTGCTAATGTTTCATTTTTGCATAGCTTATTTATGCAATAGTTTAGTTTTGTTCCTTTTTTGGCCCATCTAAGCAGTGGTGACAGAAACAAAACAAAGAGAACCCTGCTGGCAATGAAACACTACTGTAAATGTCATTTAGCAAGAAAACTAAGCAGAATTTAGCAGAAAACACTGCCAATGCAAAAACATCCCAGAGACTTTAATATCTGTGTTTTGATTCCACAGGTCCACTCTTGGTTACCTGAATGTGACCCGGTTGTTATCGCTCGATTCATTCGTGGAGACTGTGGCACCCTGTCTCAGCTGCTCCTTAGTATTTGCCAACAAATGGCATTTGGCTACAAGAAATCCATAAAGGACACTTTCCTAGATATAAACAGTCTACAAGGAGTCATGATGAACCTTGTTCAAGAATCTTCCAGTCAGCAGCCTCTGATTTTAATTGTAGATGGATTGGACCAGATTTCTGAAGCTCAAAATGCACAAAGTTTGTGGTGGCTTCCAAAAGCCTTACCTCCCTTTGCTAAGTTGTTACTATCTACTACTCCAAAGAAGTATGGCATTTTAGAAGCTCTAAAGGTTATCTATCCGTGTTCATCTCAATACCTTCACTTAAGTCCAAAGGAGAAAAGAGAGTGCAGTAGACTGCTGCAAGCCGACTTATTGGTTTCCCAAAGAAAAATTACTTCAGGTCAGCAAGTTTATGTAAATGATGCACTGAAGGGCTGCACCCTGCCCCTGTATGTTGAGTTGCTTCACAAAGAAGTGCTTCAGTGGCGGTCCAGTTTAGATGTGACAGAGGAATCCCTAGAAAAGAATGTCCATGAGTCTATTAAAAAGTTCCTTTGTAGCCTTGAGGAGAAACATGGGCCAGTATTGGTCACTAAAGCCCTGATTTATCTGATCATTCCAAAGTCTGGAATCACAGAAACTGAACTTGCTGATATTCTCTCCCTTGATGACCAAGTCCTTTCGCAGTTTTTTTCATCCAAAGAAGCACCTTGCAAACTGAGGGTACCAGGAGCTGTTGTAGCAAAACTGTTGTTAGACCTGAAGCGATTTTTAGGAAGACGATACATCATGAGGTCGCAGGTCCTTTTTTGGACAAATAGACATTTTCCATTGGTCATCTGCAGACGTTACCTCACCCAACAAAGTCTGGCTTTGGAGACACACAATACAATTGCTAACTATTTTAATGGCAGATGGGCCTTTGGCAGAGCCAAACCCCTTACGAACATGCCGAACATCTTTGGATTTCCAAAGACTTTCGCTTCCATGCCAGGTAACAACATTCCACCTCATATGAAGATTTACCTTGACAGACAACAGCCCTCTCAACCCTGGCTCTTCAGCAATGGCTCAGCACTTCCAAAATCTGGTTTCACAAATGCACGCAAAATTCAGGAGCTTCTTTATCATTTAAAAAGAGGAGGAAAACAGACGGAGCTGTGTAGGTCCATTCTGATGAACCTGGGGTTTCATCAAGCAATGCTAAAAGCAGGAAGGCTGAACAATCTGGTATCAGAACTGCAGCAGGCATTTCAGACTGCCTTTGATAAAGAGCTCCGACTTCTCTCTGGAATTCTTCAAAGTTCTGCGTGTTTACTTCAAACATCTCCTGAAGAACTAACAACTGTGATTCAAACACGAGTATGTACCTTCTTAGAAATGTGTCCCAGCCTGTCAAATTTCATTAAACAAGCTTATCAGGAAGGTCTAAAGATATCTTCTTTAGCAGTCTTACGATCTTCTATAACCTCAATACCCTCCACATGTGTAAAGCTGCCATCTGTGGATTTGTCTCCTGTGACTGATGTTATAGATGCCAATGGCAAACTAATAATTGTAATTCAAGAAAATGCCACCCTGTGGGCATGGGAGAAAGGACTTGTTAATGGGTTTAAATGCCTTTCCTTTACTAATTTCAAAATATTTGCTGCTAGATGCTTCAAGCAGTTTCTCCTGCTTTCCACTGCGTGCAACAAACTTTTACTCTACTATCTTTCTTCACCCTTATTAATTGATGGCATTCCGTGCCAACCTCATATTACCATGGCAACAGAAGCTGTAGAGAAGATGCAAGGGTTTCTTACAGATGGCAGCAATTTGTTTATATGGTTCAGGAACACAACATTTGTTGAAGTTTTTAATTTAAACTCGAGAGTCCGTCGTGCCCGCTTAAACTGTAAGCATGTAGTTACCTGTCTGTCTCTTTCGCATGATGCACAGTATGTATTTTGTGGGCAACAAAAGAGTACTGTCACAATTTTTGATACACAGGGTCAAAGTTGCCAGCTTGCAACTATCTCTTCAGATCTGGCAGGAAGATCGGTTCATTCCCTATTTCACTGTGCTTCCAAAAAGGAACTCTTTTGGGTAGACAATTTTGGCAATTTATGTGTGTGGGATGTTGAAGCTATTAAAGAACCGGAACTGCGCAAAGAATTCTGCAATCTGAATGACCTAGATGAGATAGTAATGGTGGAACACTCCTTGGAAGAGAACGTTCTTCTACTCTGTAAGAGGATTCACATTGTACTTTGGAACACTGAAAAGTGGGTAATAGAGGACCAGTACCGCGCCCCCAAGAGCCATCGGTTTAGCCATGCTGTTTTAGGAAAACCCTGTGACATAATCATTGCTGCTTTAGAAGGCTGTCCTTTCTTACTTCTTTGGAAAAGCAGCACTGGACAGTGCATTTTAACTCTTGACACTGGGCATAACTGTGTCTTAAAGATGGCCAAATCTCAGTCAGACTTATTGGCAGTGACTGCAAATGGGTATCTTAAAAGTTGGGACATGGACTTGATTGTCGGAGCTTCTTTGGTATCCAAAACAGGAATGAAAATCAAATGTGTTCTTGTGGCACCTGAAGAAGACTACTTCTACACAGCAGATGGTACGGATGTGGTTTATAAATGGAACTGTGTCTCTGGAATAATTGACGCCAACTTTGAACATGAAGACCTTGTGAATAATCTGGCACTCTCTGATAGCGGAGAGTACCTGGTGACTTCAGAATTTTCAGGAGACATATACGTGTGGAATACACAAAGTGGGGATAACGTGAACCGTATTCGCAGTTGTGCTGTGTCACAGATACTAATAACTCCAAACAGTAATGTTGTAATTACTCTCTGTGAAAGCAATCTCTCCACTGTGTGGAAGCTCACCACAGCTCACATTGTGTGTAATATTCACCCATTTATAAAAAATGCTGTGATAACACCAGAAAGCACCTTTGTTCTCGGTCTGCATGACGGAGACCTTTTGGCTGTGAGTTTGTGGTCAGGGTGCGTCAGCAAGAGGTTCTCGTGCACAAGTCAGTCAGAGGTCACAGCCTTTAAGGCATTATTAGACTATCCTGATTATGTGGTTCTCCTCACCTCTTGTGGATACCTCTACACATGGAAGGTATCGGAAGAAACAATCTGCCGACAGTTCCAGCTGCCTTCTCAATGCCTTAGTCATCTGGAAGCGTTCCAGACTTCGGCAGATGGAAGATATGCCATAATATCTGTAATTGGAGGAACAATTAATATTTTGGATACAGGATTTGGGAATCTTTGTGCTTTGGAAGCCAAAGGTCCAGTGTTACAAGCGACTTTGACAGTAGATGGCCGCTATGTTGTGTTCATTTGCAGGTCTGAGCTCTGCAGCTGTAGCTGTGATTTTCATTCAAAACCAATTCTCAGTATAGTTGAGGTTTCTAATGGAAAGGTTGTTGGCCATTGCTTTCTCTGCAAAGATCCGTCAGCCATGACCGTATCGGATGACCACCAGGTTTATGTGGGCTTTGAAGATGGGGCCACTGGGATCTATTCGATTGCAGAGGATTTAGAAAGTGGAGTTAAAATTAAACATTACCTTGCTCAAATGGAAAGCAGGGAGAAATGTAGTAGTAGAAACCAAAAGCAATACCTGGGCAGACAGTCTCCTAATATTATATGGAAGGAGTCTTCTAGCGAGACACACTGAAAAGGCAGTCTTTCAGCTTACTTCTATAATGAACACAACTCATCAGGACAACTTTTTATATCCTTCATTTGTAAAATAATGAATTGAACTGTTGATGACTGACAGCCTCACTTTTACAATGAACCAAATTGATCATTGCTACACTACGTCTTCATCCATTGCACCCTCTAGGACCGTGAAAGGTTTGGTGTCTTATGGCCCTGCAGCACTGAAACAGCTACATGTTAGCAAAATGTTCTACAGTATTTTAAATATTTCTTGTAACTGGTAAATCTGTTAATATACATAATATACTGTATAAGCGTATAGGGTCATTATTGTCACATGTACAGAGTACAGTTCTTACTTCCATGTGCTAATCAACATGTAACCATAGTTACACTGCCTTATATTTTTGTGTGTACGTTTTAGGAAAAATGTTTTATATATCTTAAAAGGTATAAGGTGTATGTAACTAGAGACGTTTCTAGCTTGAGCACTTATTAGGGCCTTAGCTCCCCCCGATAATGGCACATATATCATAAATGGAAACTTAGTTGAAGAGTAGCGGAGAGGGGGGTCCCCATTGAAGATTTCACGCCATCAACCATGCGTGACAGAATGCAGCACAGGAAAAAGGGGGAATGGACTGTTGACGATCAGGAGCTGGACCCCTGAAATCAAAGGCTAAAGCCCCAGAAGTCCCCCAACCCACAATGATGCCACTATACAGTATGTAACCCATCAGAGGAGATTTACATAAACCTTTTGACCTTGAACATCTATGAATTCTGTCTTGAAATAGTTAAAGGACAGTATTTAGTGGATATTTGGCCATTGGACAAAGAAATTGTTCCAGTCCATCTAGTGCCTCATCCACTCATCCAAGGGCACCTGGAGCCTCTCCCAACAATTACTGGTTCCAAGTCAGGAACAAGACCTGGACAGGTCACCAGTCCATCACAGGTTGAACACCTAACCTGCAAAACTTTGGACAGGGGGAAGAAACCGCAGCATCTGCAGGAAACCCACACAGACACAGGGCGAAGATGCTAAATCCAGGCAAGGAACACACAGGACCAGAACCCTTTATTGCAAGTGGGCAGTGCTAACACTGCACCACCACATATATGGCAGGGGTGGTGGCATACACAGAGCAACTAGCATTCTGTGGCTGCATCGATGAATCAAAGATTTGAATAAAATTTTGCATACTTAATGATGGCTTGACTTATTTTTTTTATTTCCTATTCCTATTGTTTACTCATTCTATGCCTTGATTTCATGAAAAATTAAGACAATAAACTGAGTACATTTCCATAAAAACTGATGTGTTCTAAAACCTTTGACTGGTAGCATGTGTGTACATATATAGAGTTATATATATACACTCACCTAAAGGATTATTAGGAACACCTGTTCAATTTCTCATTAATGCAATTATCTCATCAACCAATCACATGGCAGTTGCTTCAATGCATTTAGGGGTGCGGTCCTGGTCAAGACAATCTCCTGAACTCCAAACTGAATGTCAGAATGGGAAAGAAAGGTGATTTAAGCAATTTGTGGGCGTGGCATGGTTGTTGGTGCCAGACGGGCCGGTCTGAGTATTTCACAATCTGCTCAGTTACTGGGATTTTCACGCACAACCATTTCTAGGGTTTACAAAGAATGGTGTGAAAAGGGAAAACATCCAGTATGCGGCAGTCCTGTGGGCGAAAATGCCTTGTTGATTCTCGAGGTCAGAGGAGAATGGGCCGACTGATTCAAGCTGATAGAAGAGCAACTTTGACTGAAATGACCACTCGTTACAACCGAGGTATGCAGCAAAGCATTTGTGAAGCCACAACACGCACAACCTTGAAGCGGATGGGCTACAACAGCAGAAGACCCCACCGGGTACCACTCATCTCCACTACAAATAGGAAAAAGAGGCTACAATTTGCACAAGCTCACCAAAATTGGACAGTTGAAGACTGGAAAAATGTTGCCTGGTCTGATGAGTCTCGATTTCTGTTGAGACATTCAAATGGTAGAGTCAGAATTTGGCGTAAACAGAATGAGAACATGGATCCATCATGCCTTGTTACCACTGTGCAGGCTGGTGGTGGTGGTGTAATGGTGTGGGGGATGTTTTCTTGGCACACTTTAGGCCCCTTAGTGCCAATTGGGCATCGTTTAAATGCCACGGGCAACCTGAGCATTGTTTCTGACCATGTCCATCCCTTCATGACCACCATGTACCCATCCTCTGATGGCTACTTCCAGCAGGATAATACACCATGTCACAAAGCTCGAATCATTTCAAATTGGTTTCTTGAACATGACAATGAGTTCACTGTACTAAAATGGCCCCCACAGTCACCAGATCTCAACCCAATAGAGCATCTTTGGGATGTGGTGGAACGGGAGCTTCGTGCCCTTTGATGTGCATCCCACAAATCTCCATCAACTGCAAGATGCTATCCTATCAATATGGGCCAACATTTCTAAAGAATGCTTTCAGCACCTTGTTGAATCAATGCCACGTAGAATTAAGGCAGTTCTGAAGGCGAAAGGGGGTCAAACACCGTATTAGTATGGTGTTCCTAATAATCGTTAAGGTGAGTGTATATATATATATACAGTATGTTTATATGTTAATATGCATCTTTAGAATTTTTAGACGGGCCATTAGCCTACTTAAGTTATTTTTAATGTTTCCCAACAGCAGAGTGCCGATCAGACTTATCAGGCAAACATTGTTTTGCTGGCTGGCCGTGCTCTTATTTGATAAGAAGGGCGTGCCTTGCAAGAATCATATGTTCCACGTCCCCGCGAGACTGCCCTGGGACAATCTCTTGGCACCAAGTCTCATGTTTACGGTCCCCGCGAGACGCTCTGTGGCCAGTCTTGTTCGTCTCTCGGGTCTTTTAAAAGTCTTCCGAGAAGATCACGTATCGTCGTCTTGCTTTTCCATTCCAGGATTTTTTTTATATATAGAGAGATATACAGGTCACTTGTACTTCTAAACGTGAACCATCAAGCACAAAATTGTAATTGAACAACGAGGCTGGTAATGTGACTATAGCCTAATACAAATAGTTGTTATGAACACTTGGGTGGGAGAAGGTGTTTAGAGTTAGTTATAAATAATCAGGAGAGGACAGACACCATGTGTAGGGAAAAGGCAAATGTGTAGTCTGAACAAGAACGATATTCCAATACCAGAGGAGACAAGAGTGTGAAACAGTGGCATCAGTGCGGTAATCAAAGCCAGATCAAGACTCTTTAGGCCCCTGGGCCGCTTGATGAATAGAGCTCCTTTAGAGAGAGCTGATCATACTGTAAACAATGCAGTGTGCAGTCATTGTACTGTTTAATACAGTGCAGTAATTCCAACTGTCAATGACATATACCACTCAATCGTTTTTTTGTAGCAGGGAGTTAGGTTCCCCCTTGTTGAGTTCAGCCCTCAGACACTCAATCGTTTCATCATATGTTTTCCCCCTGGCAAATGCAGCCCAAAACACTGTACAAACATTTTATACAGTGTCACACACGCGCGAGTAGGAGGCAGCTAAAGGGCTTAAGTAATGGTAATACCACATCTGACCAGGAGGCAGCAGGTGCACTGACTGTCTTTCTCAGTTCCCTCCAGACCTTTCCCAAGAAATCATGCCAGGTTCCGGTGCCTTTGAAGACCTCACTACCGGTTCTGGGCCCTTCAATGACGTCACTTCCAGTTCCAGACCCCTAGATGACGTCACTTCTGGCCAAGAAGATGTCACTTCCAGTTCCGGCCCCTTCGATGACGTCACTTCCTATACAGACCTTTAAAGCTGCCATCTTACCACCAATTAATCAGTTCTGTTTTGAACTCAGTCTTGTGAACAACTCTGTTCTTTTCAAAAAGCCTTTTGCAGCCAGGGATATTATATGGGTGGCTGCCCCAAACCTTTTCACGATGTCTGGTCTGTGTTTCTATCACAACAGTCAGGTTCATATGTATCTGGACAGCAACACAATTATCATAATTTTGGCTCTGTACACCGCCACAATGGATCTGACACAAAGCAATCCAGATGTGACTGAAGTATAGACTTTCAGTTTTAATTCAAGGGTTGTTTGACAAGTATGGTAAAAAAGCAAGTTAAACACTGTTTTTAGGAAAAAATTGTTTCAAAAGTCTGTAGAACATAAATAACGTGTCACCTCCAGGTGAAAGTTGGACCTATTTTGAAGAGTCACACTTGTTAGCCATGACATCATTAAATGAATTGTGGCACCATCTCATAGAAATTTACCAAATGTATCAAATGACCCTCTTATATGTAGTCTCAGTTTTCAGGGGCTCAAACTGTTTGTACAAACTAATATAATCACAAATATAACGATCATTTTCAATATGTGGTTGAAAATCCTTTACAGTCAATGACTGCCTGAATTCTGGAAGCCATGACCATCTGCATGTGCTGGCTTTCCACCCTAATGATACTTTGCTAGGCCTTTCCTGCAGCTGTCTTCAGTTGCTCCTTGTTGATTAGACTTTCTGCCATCATTTTTGTCTTCAGCAAGTGAAATGCATGTCCAGTTGGGTTGAGGTCAAATGACTGAATTGGCCATTGAAGAATATTCCACTTCTTTGCCTTGAAAAGCACTTGGTTTGCTTTCACAGTATGTTTTAGCTCATTGTCATCTGCACTGTGAAGCATCTTCATATTAATTTTGTAGAATTTGGCTGAATCTCAGTAAATAGAATAGCCCGATACACTTCAGAATTCATCCTGCTACTTCTGCCAGAAGTCGTATCATCAATAAACACTAGTGAATGGCCTCCATTCATAGCCATGCTTGATCATGTCATAACACTGCCTCTACTATGCTTCACTGATGATGTGGTACTCATCAGATCATGGGCTGTTTCTTCTCTTCTCCATACTCTTCTCTCATCAGCATTTTTGTATATATTGATCTTAGTTTCCTTTGTCCAAAGAAAACAGTTCCAAAACTGGATAGGATTTCATAAAATGTTTTCTGGTCAAGTCTAATTTGTCCTTCATATCCTTAGGGTTTACCAATGGATTCCACTTAGTGGTAAACACTCCATCTTTACTTTCATGAAGTCTTCTCTTGATTGTAGCTTTTGGCAATGATAGGCCTACCTCCTAGAGAGTGTTCTTGGTTTGGTTAAATGTTGTGAAGGGTTTCTTCTTCACCAAGGATTGAATACTACAATTATCCAGCACAGTTCTCTTCTGTTTTCCAGACCTTCTGGTGTTGTTGTGTTCATCAGTGTGTTCCTTCTTTTTAAGAATATATTAAACTGTTGATTTGATCACTCATTATGGTTCTGCTTTCTCTCTTAAGTGTTTTTTTTTTTTTGTTTTCTCAGCCTAATGATGGACTGTTTTTATTTTCATGGACAGCTCTTTGGACCTCTTATTGAGAGTTATAGTGACAGCTTCCAAATGCAAATTCCACACTTGGAATCAATCCCAAACATTTTACCTGCTTAATAGTTAATGAAATAATGAGGGAACCACTCCCAAGTGGCTGTGGAACAGCTTCTCAGTCATACATCCAAATATGTTTGAGCCCCTGAAAATGGGGGGCTATGCAGAAAAATGGCCATCATTCCAAAATGCCTCATCCAATATTTTTGGTAAATCCCTTAAATTAAAGCTGAAAGTACACATCTTGATTGCTTTGTTTCAAATCCATTGTGGTGGTGTACAGAGCAAAAATTATGAAAATTGTATGATTGTCCAAATACTTATGGACCTGAGAGCAGAAATTAATTTAGGAGGCAAACCCTCTAATGGTTTTACCCAGAGCTGTGTGTAGCCCCCACACCACTCTGGTGAGGCCACTGGTGTAAAGCAAACTTGTACTCAAAAACCTTAGGTTTCTTTCCCTTAACTAACTCTAGTATGAAGTATGCTTTTATAGAAAAGATCCAACACTAAGATGCAAATGCTGTGTGCCTCCATCTTAAATAGGGGAGGTTAAGTGACTTCATATGGTGTCAAGAATCATATGACCAGCAACAGGGTCATTGCTAATAGCAATATGGAAGTACTCACAAAACAACACACAAAATGGCAGTGACCACATGAAAAAAAATGATAAAGTTAAAATAAATAAACAACAAGAAACACATATATACAAGTTGGAAAAGAATGCAATAGAAAAGACCCCAGGGAAGATATAAAATATATTCATTACTCATGAGACTGGTCAGTATGACAACCAGTAAAATGTTGTCTGAAGGTCTCTTATCCATTGTTGATTTTACAGTCAAATCTTCAGCATTGAGAAAAAAGTAAAATGGTGAATTAATATTGATGAAGGTAAATGGCATCATAACCAATTAAGTATTTCATATACGTTGACTGAAAAGGTGAGTGTATTTGCCAGAGATCATTTAGGGGCAAATTGTGACTAGAAATGCAGAGCAAGGGTCAACACACTAGAGTTAAGGAATCAGCAACTGAAGTAACAGGAAAAGAGATGCATGTAGATAAAACAAAGAAGAGTTATTATAAAAAAACAAACTCAAAACTAAATTACCAAAGAAACTTGTCTTCTCAAGCTAAACCAAAGGTGTTCAATTTGGAACACATACAACAACAGAGCACAGAGCCACCAAAGTCACGTGACTCTCTACGATTGATCGTCTGCTAAACCCAGGTAACTCAAAGGAATGCCTCCTAAGTACTTCCAGTAAAACCTATGAGGCTATCGCTGTATTTTTCAACCAAAAAATTAATGATATTAGAAATAGCATAGTATATCTCCCCAACACTAAGGATCCTCCTAAATCCCAGCATTCTGTTATAAACAAATTAAACTCTTTCACTAGGATAGATTTACCTAATTTACAAAAAATAATATCTCAACCCAATACCAACAAATTAAAACCGTGCTCCACCTGCATCCTTGACCCAATACCAACAAATTTTCTTAAGTTTCAAAGAAGTATCAGCTATTCGTAAATTTCAGTCTAATTGACTCGTTAATATTCTTGAAATACTTATCCCCACCTTCCCTTCTATATCTATAACCTCAGGCAATTAGATGTCTTAAGTTACCAGACTGTCAAAACCCAGACTTGCTTAAGAAACATCGTTGGTGCTCAGCTTTCATCTTGACCCCTTGGCTCTTGAAAATTTTAGACCCATCTCTAACATCATGGTACTTAAAGGCCTCTGAGACTCCAATTCCAAACAGCCATACCTCAGACCAATGGGTGAAATAGAACATCTTATCTCCTGCCCCCAAGACCATATATTACACTAACCTGGCTTTTGTGGGGATGGGAGAAAAGACTTTAGCAAAGAAATGCTCATCAAACTGGTTTAAGACACATCCCCAAATCCTGTCAAAATGGGGGACTCTTTCACTTTCCTTTTAGGATATTGCAAAAGGCCAGAAAATTGAAACAGAAATAACTGTTTTCCTTTCCTGTCTTCCTGTGCTACCCTTCTATTTTTTTCATTGCCTGTGTGTCCTTTTTTTGTAGATTGACCTGTGTTCTTTACTACCTGTGCATTCCTGGCTTCCTGCTGAGCTTTATTCAAACCAACTCCTAAACTGGTGCACTTTCTTTCCAACTCAGCCATTCTTGCAAATAATATCTCAATTAAAACCTTTACTCCACCTGCATCCTTGTCACAATTGCCAATACCAACAAATTTTCAATTTCAAAGAAGTATCAGGACAGTCAGCTAATTGAGTGGAGAATAAAGGAAGAAAACAATCTCTCTCCTTTTCCTCACACTTCTTGACATAGTAAATTGTTTTAGGGTTCCAGTCATCTGGTTACTGATACGGGGTCTTCTTTCCAGACTGTCTTAAGACTGCTGTAGTTAAACCCCTTCTTAAGAAACATAATCTTGACCCCTTTCCTAGCTTTAGCTCTTGAAAATTTTAGACCCATCTCTAATACAATTTGCTGCCTTTCTTAAGTAAAGTTCTGGAGAAGGCAGTCATTATGCAGTTAAATGACCACCTAACAAACATGCGGGTGTCCTTGTGACACACATGAAGTCTCTACACTTTGTTGGTTATATTCCATTCAGCAACCAAACAATGTTTTACTTCCACCGCATTTGTACACTGGGTGCCCTAAAATTCACATACATAAACAAACACATACATCAAAACAGCTATATATATTGCTCTACTGTCCCTATTGTATTATTAATATGTAGCCTTAGAATACCTAATCTCACAGACTTACCACTGTATATAACTTATCCCCACCTTCTTGATAAATTTCAGTCGGGCAACCATACAACCTGATAAAATGGTGATGTGTAATTCAGGTGGCACACAGACTTGCAGTTACTTAAAATTTTAGAACAAATCACAGCACAGAAACTGCACTCGTTAAAGTAGTAAATGATTGAAATGAACATCTTATCTCCTGCCCCCAAGACCATGGCTTTATGTGGGGATGGGAGAAAAGACTTTAGCAGACAGAGGCCATTTATCTGTTTTATCATCCTCTTAGATCTGAGTGCTGCATTTGACACCATTGATCATAATATTCTTAGAAATCGCCTTAGTCAATGGGTGGGCCTCTCTGGCAGTGTCTTAAATTGGTTTGAATCCTACCTGACAGGGAGAAACTTTTTTGTTAGTTGTGGGAATTACAACTCGAAGACACATGATATCCGATATGGTGTTCCACAAAGCTCTATCCTGGGTCCGCTGCTCTTCTCAATCTACATGCTTCCGTTAGGTCAGATTATCTCAGAGCACAATGTGAGCTACCACAGCTATGCTGATGACACACAGCTGTACTTATCAATAGCACCTGATGACCCCGATTCTCTTGATTCACTAACACAATGTCTGACTTGTATCTCAGATTGGATGAATAGTAACTTTCTCAAGTTAAATAAAGAGAAAACTGAAATCTTAGTGATTGGCAATAATGGATACAATGAGGCTATTAGAAATAAACTGGATACATTAGGATTAAAAGTCAAGACGGAGGTAAAAAGCTTAGGGGTGATTGTTGACTGTAATCTGAATTTTAAATCGCATATTAATCAGATCACTAGGACAGCATTTTTTCACTTAAGAAACATAAGTAAAGTTAGACCGCTTATATCACTGAAAGATGCTGAGAAATTAGTTCACGCGTTTGTTTTCAGTCGTCTAGATTACTGTAAAGCACTCCTCTCAGGACTACCCAAAAAAGACATAAATCGTTTGCAACGAGTGCAGAATGCAGCTGCTAGAATCTTAACTAGGAAAAGAAAATCTGAACACATTTCTCCAGTTTTGATGTCACTACACTGGTTACCTGTGTCATTCAGGATTGACTTTAAAATTCTTCTTTTGGTTTATAAAGCCTTAAATAATCTCGCCCCATCTTATATATCGGAATGTCTGACACCTTTTATTCCAAATTGTAACCTCAGATCCTCAAATGAGTGAATTCCAAAAACTAAACTTAAAAGAAGTGGTGAGGCGGCCTTCTGCTGTTACGCACCTAAAATCTGGAATAGCCTGCCAATAGGAATTCGCCAGGCTAATACAGTAGAGCACTTTAAAACACTGCTGAAAACACATTACTTTAACATGGCCTTTTTATAACTTCACTTTAACTTAATCCTGATACTCTGTATGTTCAATTCATCATCATAACTATTCACAGTGGCTCTAAAATCCGTACTGACCCCTACTCTCTCTTCTGTTTCTTTTTCCGGTTTCTTTGTGGTGGTGGCCTGCACGTTCCGTGTGGCCTTCCGTGAGAACTCTAAATCCAAAGAGAACTGTTTCATTTATGTTTGGTAGATTGCCCAGAGGGGACTGGGCAGTCTAATGGTCTGGAATCCCTACAGATTTTATTTTTTTTCTCCAGCCGTCTGGAGTTTTTTTTTTGTTTTTTCTGTCCACCCTGGCCATTGGACCTTACTCTTATTCTATGTTAATTAATGTTGACTTATTTTATTTTCTTACTGTGTCTTTTATTTTTCTTTTCTTCAGTATGTAAAGCACTTTGAGCTACTTTTTGTATGAAATTGTGCTATATAAATAAATGTTGTTGTTGTGACCACCCGCTGTGACATCCAACGAATGTGTCATGATCGGTATTTTCTATATTTTTTCCTGATTTCTCTGTGTGTTTGTAAATTGTGTTATGTATGTTGTTTAGAGATTTGCATGCAGACAGAATCAATTTGTGTCATTAGTTTTTTTGATAGGAAACTTATTTAAAATTTTAAGATTTTAGCATTAACCTTGGCTCATTTTAATTTTGCCAATCGGCACAGCTGTTCTGGAGTGTTCACGTCACCCATTTCTATTGAAAACAATCCCATGAGGCATTGGGGTGATGCATTGATGACTTCACTAGTGGTCCAGTAGAAAGGTCACTCACACAGAGGTTGCTGGTTCGAATCCCGTTAATGCTGCTCTGTTGGGCCCTTAAGCAAGGCACTTAACCTGCAATTGCTGAGTGCTTTGAGTAGTGAGAAAAGCGCTATATAAAGGCAAAGAATTATTATTATTATAATTCCACAATATCTGAGACTGGATAATAACTACCAATTTTCACATATGATATTTGTGTTTCTTTTGGTATCTAACTTCTCTTTTCCTTTTTTACTTTCATTTCTGGTTAACGGTTTGGGCTCTGTCAATCATATTTCTAACTTCCATTTCTGACATAAACAGCCAAGTTGATGCAAGTTATGGGACAAAATAATAAACACGATAAAAACTAAACTTGAAAATGTTGTCATAATAGGGACAGACAGAAAAATATATTTGAAAAGCACAGATTCGTTATACAAAGCTCTTGTCCAGCACCTTAGAGATGCCAATAGGTAGTTTGTCTTTTTAAGCTGAGATGGGCACCTCACTTTTATCCAGTCTATTTTCATTGTTTATCCCTATTATGAGTATTCATTTACAATAAATCGCTCGAAGGTTTCTCTCAAACGCTTAATTGCTCATAAACTACCATAATTCCTGCCACGATTTTGGCTTATTAATTCAAGACTTGTGTTTTCTAATCAAGCACTCACCAGTTTACAATACAATTTTACGGTCAACTGCGGCCGTAAAGTGCGGAGCGCAAGATTCGTGAGAAAATAAGAAACACTACAATACCCAATAGCCCTTTTGACATTGTAGCCCGCCTTAAACGGAAGTAGTTTTTTGCTTAAATTAACTTCCGCCGGAAATAACCTTCCTTTCCTTTCAGCGGCGCTAGGCAAGATGGCGGCACAAATATCCAAGAAGAGGAAGGTGAGTGAATTTAGACTAAAAAAAATGCTGAAATTTGAGGACGTTTAACAAAATATTAAGTCAGAAAACTTTGCGAAGTAGAAAGGATTTTTTTAGCGGTAACACAGCCTGTGTTTGTTGTGTCGTGAGTAAGGATTGATGCTGATTGATTTCCTGCAGGAGTTGAACATGGCTAATGCCGATTGCGGCGACTCTGGCTCATTTTATGACTGATTTCTTATAAATGATTTGTTCGTGTTTCTCGTTATTAAACCTTATACGTGCCTGAAGACAAAAAGGTGAAATTGAGTTACTAATGACGGAGACGACTGATCTTTTTTGTCTTTAGTGGCGCGTTGGCCTAGTAGTTATTTTTGTTTTTAAAATACAATTAATAGGAATACGTTTTTGCAGCGACAAAACGTTTTAAACAACGAATAACAAAGCTGAAAACTCTTTCCGTGCTTCAGTACCTGAGCGTCTCAAATGTAACTTTTGACAGTTTCAATGTGACTTTTGTGTAGCTTTATGGTTTTATATATTTTAAGTATATACAATGAACATGGTTGTAGGACATGTGTATATTTTACTGTTAGTAAAGTGTTACATATGTTAATGAGATTACTTGGTTAATTTCTGAGAAGTCATGCAGACTGAGTTGTCAACTCACATTTGCTTATTTTAAACGCTTCGAATAAACTTTCCCGATCCTTTCGTTCGTTATTGGTGTTTGAATTGCATCTATGTTAGTTTATGTTTTTGTGTCGAGTTTTTTGCGTTTTTGTTCCACTTCGGCACGAAAAAAAATGTTCTATTAATGTCTCTACTGAGACATTTAGATGCAGTAATCTTTCATCAGTTTACAAAGTATGCTTGGCCTAAACTGATGTCACTGAGATTAAAGTCGTATTTTACTAGTTTATTGATTGTGTAGTTCAGGACGTAATTGGTTTCATGCTTCCTGATTTTTAAAATGTGAATTGTGTGTGTTATAGACAGTTGTAACATAAAACAAGTAAGCTGGACTCTATTGTCACACATCCCCGTCCAGAGCTCTTAAACTTGCAAACTTTAGTGCACACTATTTCACTGGTCCAGTTTCATTGCAAATTTACGATAACTGCAGGTAGAGTTTTTTTTTTTTTTATTTGATTTACTTGTTAAAGTGTTTGCCATTTACTCAAAAAAACTTGTCTTTGAGGAACTTTGAACCTCAGTTTATATATATATATATATATATACACACACACACTGTATATAATTTTTTTTTGTGTTTTAGTTTGTTGCAGATGGTATCTTCAAGGCCGAGCTTAATGAGTTCTTAACTCGTGAATTGGCTGAAGATGGTTACTCTGGAGTGGAAGTGCGTGTCACGCCAACCAGAACCGAGATCATCATCCTTGCTACCAGGTATGATAATGAGTACCATTTAATAATGCCCTCAAGATTCCAGAATCAATTATGAAAGGGATTCATGTATTTGGTTACACTCCAGTACTGTGACACTTTTGGAAGACTAAACAAAACTTGGTGCTTTGTGAGTTTTATGAGATCTGTAATATACATTACCTAAGATATAAAGGCATACCAATAACCGTTATTGTTTGTATGTAGAAAGTAGACCAGTGTCTAATCAATTTGCCATGTAACAAAGTAAGTTAATATGTGACTCTTAATCTGCCTGTTGTGAGTTAACAGTAGTTCATTTCAAAGTGCCCTGTGTCCATGTTAGATGGTAGCCTCCTTCATTTTCAAATTTGCTTTTATAGGCTACGCCTCTTTGTGACTTTAAAGTTACTTAAATGGGTTGGTGAATAGAGTACATTTTTCATGACATTTTGAGCTGCAGATCATTTTAATAAAGACTATAGGTGCAAGTAGGAATGGTAAGTATTTAATGTTGCTAATCAACCCATTAGCTTTACGTCAACAGTGTTTTTTATCATCTTTGTATTTTGACAAGATTGTACAAAATGCATTCAGACCTTGCAGTATCTTAAATTTCAAAAGAAAAATGGGAAATTTGAAAGAACGTGGCATAAGGTTCTTAAATATGAACTATATATGAAAAACCAAAAACATTTTTAATACACTATAACTGTATATATTCATATTTTAAGTCTGACCCCAAATTATTTCCCTTAAGAACCCAAAATGTGCTTGGTGAGAAAGGCCGCCGCATCCGTGAACTGACCGCTGTAGTCCAGAAGAGGTTTGGCTTCCCTGAAGGCAGTGTTGAAGTAAGTATGAAATATGTAAACCACATTATTAAATCTAAATGTTAACGTCTGCAGTTGCTGCTCTATCACTTTTTAGTGGCTTTGTGATGATACAAGTTGACATTACATTTTTAAAACATTCTTTCAAATGCATTTATGAGTCAAGTCATTTTGTTTACTTAAATTCAGATTTAGTATTGACTTATTTCTTTGACTGGTGTAAGCCAAGGTTTCATCATTTAGAACTATTGAAATGGGCACATTGATTTTTGCTTGAATTGGCTAGGTTTTCATTAGCTAAAGTGCAAAATAAATGTTTTGAAATAGTCCATTTGTTGAGGTCAGTGACATTAACTCCTTTGCAAAGCATGTATATTTTAACCTAAAAAAAAGACAAATGTGTCTGAGGCGTCTTTGTTCAGATGAGGGAACTATTGAGCAAAATAGTATTGAACAATTTGATGTTGTATTTAAGGAGTTCTATATGAATTGCGAGTTAAAAGATCGATGTTTTAGTCCCACACCTCTATCATCTGCATGTCTCCATTATGACATAATTCAGTGTAACCTACCTGTGATGCAGTTTTAAAAGATTTGTCTGAGAGATTGTGCCATTGGGCGTACTTGTAAAATAGCTTTAGATAAAGTTACACTGCATATAGAAAGTAGGTGCTTTAGTGTCATTTTTATAACCTAAAAGTTTGAATTAATGAACTTACATCCAGATCGAGGTGGGCACGAAATAGTACATTCAAATTGTTTTTACTTTTTGTTTTAAGTTTTGGTTTTTAGGTTAAAAAGGTGTACTATGTCATCACTGAAAATGATTAACCCGGAATTACATTATCTTGTACAATAATATGAAGGAGAGGATCTGAATATCAGAAATTTAATTGTGACGAGCAGCTTATACTGCAGAATAGGCCTGGCATCCTGACTGTTTCATTCATTTGATAACAAAAAAACTAACTTCTGTTTAATGAGATGTTTCAGTATTGAGAAGTTAATTTATAATATCTGTTGCTGTACAGTAGTTGATCAAGGTGGATGCTCTTTCTACTTTATTATTCTACCTCTCATTTAGGCTCAATGATAAGACAATTTGCACAAAGAGCAAACATTTTGCCTTTAGACATATATCAAGTTTATTCTTAATAATGTGAACTGACCCTTAGACTTGTGTTTAATTTATATAAAGAAGAGTTAATTTTGTCCTTCCTTACACCAGTGTTTCTCAACCTTTATGGTACTGTAACCATTTCTGTCTTAACTTTCCCCATGATGAAGTAAATATGATTGGGTATCCCCCGGGTGAGACGAGGAAACATATTGCCCAGCACTGCTTGTTGCTTAGGTGACTTGCTTGCAAACCAATGGCCCATGATCCACCAGCAGCAGTCTGGTTTGCAACCTAGTAGTTGAGACACGCTGGCTTAGGGGACCCATCACAACCCATGTGCTTTATAGTGATGGCTAAGAAGAATTTATTTCATGTTTTCATGCAGAAAGAAGATGAGAAAGTTTGTGACTCAATGGTCCTGGTAGGTGCGGCACAACAGCAAACAAAATCAAAACGTCCATGAAAATAAAAAGTTACTTATCACTTAATCCACATGCAAACGCAACATCCCAACCATGTATTTCAACTAAAATACTTTAAAATAAAACCAAAATTGAATGTTAATATTTTAGCAAAAAAATACATGCGTTTTGCATGTTTTAAGTATTTGACTGGGTAACAAACACCTGGATTTTGTGACTTTTTCATTTCATTTGCTGCAGTTCAGCATTGGTGACTGTTAGGTTCAATTATATGAGAAGTCTTTTCTCTTGTTCTGCATGAAAACATGAGATTTAAAAATTCTCTCGGCTATCTCTATAAAGTAACATTTAAACAAAATATTTTTGGTTTGAATATTCCCTTAACACATTTTTAATATTCTAAATATTAATGTAAAAATTAGTATAACTTGGAAAACAAGTTTAATTTTGTTATGTATCACAAATAAGAATATTGTTCAAAACTTATAAACGTACTAACAGATTAGATTATTGAAGAATGTCTTTTAACAAACTGAAGTTTTTCTGTTTAGAAATATATCTTGAATGGATCAGCCATCTGAAAACTATTTGAATAATGTTTAGTCCTGAAACACTGCTCAAGCTAAAATATTCTTAACCATCCCAATCCACTGCTCTTTGTTGTGCATGAGCCATCCTTTTCATTTAAACTTTCTTGGCAATTAATAAGACTCAACAAGCATTCTGCCCAATTATGGACCTTCCTTTTAATAAACTATAAATATTATGTAGTTTTGTCTGTCTGAGAGCCTTTGTATTCACTCATACCCCTCAGTTACTACATGTTGGTTTCTCTTATTAAATGGAAATACAAGTATTAGGTAGATGGTGGTTTAGGTTGAGTGCTAAAACAAAATGTGATGCTTGATTCTTGCATATAATGCTTTGCTCCATTGAAGATCAAGTCAAAACAGTGGGTGGGCAAAATTTTGAGAGAATTATTCACACAACCTCAGCTTTAAGCCATTTACTGTGTTTGGTGGAAGAGTAAACATGGGCTGTTATGGATCTTTGCATTTTTCTAATGTATACATTAAAAATTTAGAATGTTACACAAAGTAGAGATTTTTTCAGTTTTTACAATTTGTAATCATATCATTTAAGAACAGAGGTCTTTGCAAAAATTAAGGACTGGTGTCTTTCCCCTTTTTTAGGTGTTATTTTAAATAACATTTTACTTTTTTTTTTTTTCATTAATGCAGAATTTTAACATTGACATGACACAAATAAGAAAATGTTAGGTTTTCAACACATTTCAGATTTAAAATCTGCAAACATTTGTAATGGAGAGTAAAAACACAATACAACTTAGAACTCACATTAAAAAAATGTTTGTACAGGAATATTTGAAACTTACGGCGTGTATGTTTCCTGATTTTTATGCTATTAAGTAGTTATTAGCTTCATGCTTTAATGTGGCTGTTTAAATGGACAACATTTAGAATAACAAGTGGAAAGTAATGGTCATGTTTTGTTTCAGGCAAAAGAGACTTGAACAAAATTATGGTAAATTAACCATTAAGTACTCAAAGCACATGTTTGTGGCAATAAACTTAACAGATTTACTAAAAATTTAAATAATGACCTTTGTCAGTCATACGTTTTGTTTGCTTTCACAGTTTTTGCTTGGTTTTGTTCACAGACCATCTCACCCTAAATTTATGTAATGTAAAATTATCTTTCAAGTATCTATTACATTTTGACATAAAAGATGTAGAAACTTTTCAATGTCGTAACAGTTTATTCATTATTCTGGGGAGTTTAAGTTAAGTTTATAGCCCTCCTGGAAATTCCAAAGCATTCATACAACGCTAGAGTCCTTACTTTGACAGTCTGTTTTCTAAAATCTCACTGTTACCAAGAAATCTTGATTTAGAGCAGTGTTTCTCAAATAGTGGGGCGCGCCTCGGGGAACATGCTTTTTTATTTTTCTTTTAAATTTTTTTTGTATTTAGAATGCACTTTAAATCTTTTCTGTTACATTTAATAAAGCTATTCTTTGTTGTAAATTGGTCCATATTTCTTTCTTTCTTTTTTTAATTCTCTTATACGTTAATAAGGATACAGTGTTATGCAGAGGTGTACTTATAACAATTTTATAGACTAATTATACTATTTATAGTCGCGCGGGGGGCGCGAGATGTTTTCTTCCTAGGGGGTGCATGACAGAAAATAATTGAGAAGCACTGATTTAGAGTAACATGTGCTTAAATGTTAGTTTTTTTTTTCTTGTGTCAGTTGTTTTATGATTGTTTAATAATGGACATGTGTCTTAATTTTTTGCTCTACAAAAGTGTACAAGGGCTTGAATCCTATCCTAGGTGAGAAATCTTATTTGTGTTTGTCTATATCAGACAGGCCCAATTCGGTTATCTTCTTTTGGAAAGGAAAAAAATGTGGTTCTGGTGACTGTTACTAATAGTTCTGTTAAATTCTTTCAGAATACATTTTAACTGATTGGTCAGTGCTATTAATAATCATCATCTCCAAATAAAATTTTTATTTATTTTACAGTTATATGCTGAGAAAGTTGCCACCAGAGGACTTTGTGCAATTGCACAAGCAGAATCCCTTCGCTATAAGCTGCTGGGAGGCCTTGCAGTGCGCAGGTAAGTTAAATGATCGTCTCACGGACTGCTTATGGTCTGTAATTAAATGAGAAATTTTTCATATTTTTAGAGGATGTGTAAATGCATTCAGCTTCAATTGAAATCTGAGTTTATGAAAAAGTGATCCCTTCGTTGATGATGTGATGACGAGTCTAAAGGGGGTTTCCACTGCACAGGCAATCTGGCTTAGAACCATGTTTTGTGATTCTTGGTTCAGAATCCTGTCCATGGAAGTCTTGTAAATTGATGACATATGAGGCATTTGTCTGAGAAGGGTTCTTATAGGTAATTCATAACTTCACCCTACATGTAATGGTCCCTGATCCTTTTATAATGGTTCATATTTGATTCCTCTTCTTTTTAAATCATAAAATAAACATTGATATATGAAGGCACTGGAATTTCATAATAGACAAATATTGAGTTGGTTTGTCTATAATTTGTTGCCAATTGCCATTGTACAGGTCACATATAATGTGGTTTTCATGCCATCTATATAATACTGATTAATTACGTAGCTAAATTGTAGGCAATTCAATCTTTTTCTAGAGAATTCTAGAAAAAGCCAGCCATTTCCTTCAAAGAAGTGTTTAATATTTATATCATTCAAGAACACCACGAAAATTAATTTGCAGCTGAATTACTAATTTTAGTCTCATTCCATTCTAAAAATTACCATGTTGCAGAAGATATTGTACTGAATTTGGAGATACATATTTTTACACATTTTTTTTTATTTTTTAAAGAACTGATGTTTTATTTCTAAATATAAGAATTAGTTACATTTCTTGGTCTATTTTTCTCCAGTCAAATTTCTAACTTAATTGGTTAATTAATTTACTATAGAGCCTGCTATGGTGTTCTCCGATTCATCATGGAGAGTGGGGCGAAGGGCTGCGAAGTGGTGGTTTCTGGGAAGCTTCGGGGTCAGAGAGCCAAGTCCATGAAATTTGTTGATGGCCTGATGATCCACAGTGGTGACCCAGTTAATTACTATGTTGATACTGCTGTGCGCCATGTTCTTCTTAGGCAAGGTTTGTACTTTATATGCTTTGCCAAAATAGTAATTAACATGAAGACTTCTAATGTATGAATGATTTTGAGTTGGATATTATTTTTTTCCTTATATGGTTGCTTCCCTTCTGTGATGATACGATGACGAGACCGAAAGGGTTGCTTGTTGTCTCAGGAGTTCTGTGCTCACTAGGCATGTTCTATGCCTCTTGGCTCAGGCTTTTGAAAACAATGCCCCTGTAAGTTGACGATATAGAGGCATTTGTCTGAGGAGGGATTTGTTTTGTTATCTTAAATTTTCAATGTAATTTGCACACATTTCTTTGTAAAAAGGGAATTTTTTTTTGTTACAAAGCATAACTTTATAGTAACATATTTTAATTGTGAACTTGGTTGTTTGAATTTGGATCCTTGTCCAATTAAGTGTTTCTGCATTTTTTATTAATGGATGCTAATCTGATTTTGCTGAGTGCTGTTAAAAATAAGACTTGTATGTTTTGATTATCCAGTGCTAAAGTTTATATTTCTTGTATTTTAAGAGTTAAAATTATAATTGAATGTGCTTTACACACAAATTCTATATGCTTGAAGGTTGCTCCTTTTTAGGCTATCACATATTGTTTTGCCAGGTGCAGACTGTTGTACATTGTATGTTCTAGGTGGCTTATAATGTTGGGACTAAAAAATATGATAAATATGACCAGGATAGTTCAGTATGTAATTAAATATAAATGTTCTTATGAAATACATTTCATTCAGCTATTTAATACATTGATATGAATTGATTCCAGTGTTTAGTCATTTATTTCCAGGTTGCATAAGTAATCATCTTTCTTTTGATCATGTTCCATCTTTTATTTTGCTTTAGGTGTACTGGGTATTAAGGTAAAGATCATGCTTCCTTGGGATCCAAGTGGCAAGATGGGTCCTAAGAAACCTCTTCCAGACCATGTCAGCATTGTTGAGCCAAAGGAAGAGGTCCTTCCCACTACCCCAATTTCAGAACAGAAGGGAGCAAAGGCAGAAGTACCTGCCATGCCTCAAGGAGGTCCTGTTCCCACTGCATAAAGGGTATATATACATTATTTCGGTGTTTAAATTTATTTTGTTGATTCATTCTGGATGAACTTATGTCATCTTTGTTTTTTTTTTTTCAAACTGTTATTTTAGTAAGAAGTTGATTTACATTTTCATTTGTATTTTTGACATTAGGTTTTCTGTTTATATGCAGTTTAATAGGTTTGTGTTGTCTTGGAATACACCTGCTTTGGCACACTCCATTAAAAAGTCAGTTTCTTGTTTTGAATCAGAAGAAACATTCACAGAAGTCTCATTCAATCATAATTGCTAGTGTGTCAGATTTAGTATCGTAATTTGCTATACAAATGTGGGGATTTATTTTTGTAAAGTACCTTTTTCCAGCATGTAACATTACTAAGTATTTTCACAACAAACTAGATTCTGCCTGACAGTCAGTAATAGAACACAGTTTTAAGCTGAAAGAAAAATGGTTGACAAATTCTAGGAAGACCACAGACTTTTTAGGTTCCTAAGACACTAACAATTTGAGAGCAGTGTAGTATACACATACAGTACTTTTGAAAATGGTTACTATAACAAGGTAAAGTTAACAAAAGTACAAACTTACGTTTACAATGTTGGAAGATGGATTGGATATTTGTTAGTTGTGATACATTAACTTATTCCACTCCAAGTTCAATTTGAGCCTTTCTGTTCCATGCCCTTCAGTGATGATTTGATGACGAATCTGAATGGAATACTTCATCTCTGGTGTGCTGGACCGCAGTCATGTTCTGTGACTTTGGCTCCTGGCTCTTCAGTTTGTGGTATCCTTACTAGTTGATTACTATGAGGCATTTGTCTGAGAAGGGTCTTGGTATTTCTGAAAACTTTGTTTTTATTTCCTACATTTGTGTATTGATGCAAGTAATACTGTCATGTACTTTATTTTCATTAATATAGAATTTCAGGTATGTTAGAGTTAACTTTTTCAGATTTGTAATTGAGTGCCTGTACTTTGGAAAGGTTATCTGTTTGCAATTTTGCTTTTTAAAGGATGTATTTTTTCCCTTTCTCTCTTCCTAGGTATTCAGCAGTTCCAAGATGATGTCCCTAAGAATATTCTGTATAAAATAAAGTTCATGAAAGAATGGGAATGTGTTTGTCAGTAATTTAAAGCAATTATTTGTGAATTGGAACAAGTATTTTTTATAATTTACTGCATACTTCCATTTTTAAGTTTCATTAGTGTTGTGTTTACTTCAGATTTGGGTCCATGAATTACACACACTACAGTAGTTTAATATTTGGATGCATTTCACTGCGTGTTGTCCTATATAACTATGCATGTGACAAATAAAGAATCTTGAAATTCACTAAGGTGACTTAGGTCAAGCTAGTATACAGTTATCTGCTGTTTTTAAGAGGAGCATATTAATAAAAGGGATATTCTTGAGCAGGAGGTTAACTGCTAACCTTTTGTGATAAGCTGCAGATTTTCTGCTACCAGCTCATGCTTCTTACAAAACCATTCATGAAATCTTCTGCAGTGCTGGAGGGAGGAGACAACTTCAGTTTGAAGTTCAGCTATACAGAAAATACTATTGATATAAATCATTACAGAAACAAGAGTTCGGAAGATCATGTGAAAAGGTGGTGGTCTAGTATTTTTCCCCCACCTAGGTCAAGGGCTGATATATAAATGTCAAATATGTCATAAGTCTTCCATTAACAGTATTTTCAGATTTCAGTAAATACGCAGACTTTGATTTATGCTAGACAAACAACTGGCATAGTATAGAGGGTAGTATAAACTTATTCTTAATACAGCTTTTTCTCTAGATGCATTTGCATTTACTGCTTACTGGGGTAACTAAGATGAGAACACTTAGATATATCAGTACTTAAGTGGTGAAAGCCAGAATAAAAAAAAAGCTCTGTCAGGATTCTTTTATTGCATATTGAAAGCTGAAGTATGTTGTTTGAAATGAAAATTCGGTTGTGGCAAGATATTTCCTTTAGTTGTGAAACTGATTGAAAGCATAAAACAATTCTATGACTCCTGCTGATTCTCGGGGTTTGGATTCCATTTTTCTCCTCCCCAGCATTTGTTTATATACCACTTAAAGATCTAACTCAAGTGATCATGTATTTGACATTAAACTTTTGGTGATCAACTTTTTAAAGACAACATAAGGATAGATTAATATGAGCAAATTGTACAAAGTTATAGCCTGATGCATGAAACAGCCCAAAGCCAATTGTTTTTCTTTACTTACTCAAGTAACTTTTACCTCACTTTAGATGTACACTTGTTGCACTGAACTGTAACATTATTGGATTTGTCAAATTGTTTTTGAAAATGCTAACAATCTGCAGACATGTTTGTGATACTTGCATTCTATACTCCTTTATAGAAAAATATCCTCTTCAACAGATGTTTTAAGACAATAGACCATTGTTTGCTCAAGAGAACCAGCTTAACATTCTGGATAACTCCAATAAGGCAGTAGGAGTAGACTTTGCGTATGGCCTTGTAAAACTACAGTTGCAGCTTGCTTCAAGTGAAATACTGTAGATGTTTTATTTAAAAAAAAAAAAATCCTCAAGACACATCATCTTTTGCAGTGAATTGTGGAGATGGCATTTCCATCTTGTAGAAATGCAGTTAATTCTCGAGTGGAAATTTTTTTTTATTTTTTTTTGAGGGGCAAATTATTATTACTGCCATTAGAGAGAGGTGATGGCCAGATTTCAGCCTGGTGAATCTCTGTGAGTCGATTTTTTTTATAATACTGGAACCCCATTACAAGATTGCTTGCATACACAATTTGAGTGCATAGTGGTTGTTCTTTGCAGCAAAGTGTGAGAATTGCTGTTTGTCAAAGGCTTGGGTCTGATAGCTGCTAAAAATAACTACTTCTCAGTAAACCCTATCATTTGTAAAAATTGGCAATGAGTGGAAAACCAAAATTTTAAGATTCTCCGAATCACCCTAACCATTAACTCCTGTCAGAAAAACCTCTGTTAACATCTTCATAAAAAGTACATTCAAAAACAAAAGTCTAGTTGGTTTCTACTGTTGCCTCACAGCTTCATTTACTCATTTCTTGCTTTGGATTTTCACATTCTTTCTCTGTCATCTCTCATATATAGTTATTGGCTAATGTATTGTCTGATGCCAATTAATTGAACATTGTCCATGCCTTTACATGATTCATGGAGAGGCTAGTCAAGAACCATACTCTTCTCAGCCAAAAGAACAGGATCAATTACAATATGCATATCGCTCTACCTGATCCACAGAGAATGCCACTACCTTGATATTTCATATGATATTGGCCTAGAAAACTTGAGAGGTTATCTATGTGTGCATTCTGTTTATAGACCATAGCTCTGCATTTAACACAATAAACCCCACTAAGCTTTCCACAAACCCCAGAATCCTGTGTTTGAGCACTTAATTTTCCAGATTTTTTTTTCCACTTTCTGACTAACTGATCCAAGGTCATTTGAATGATAATAGGCTGCAAGTCATCTCTAGCTATTAACATAGGTGCTCCACATGGTTGTTTTCGGAGTCCACTGCTGCATTCCCTCTACGCCTGTTACTGAACAGCTGTACACAACACTTAATATTGTTGAGACTGCTGATGACACAGCTATGGTAGGCTTACCTGGATAAACTGGAGAGTATATCGCACTGATGTCAAGACGAGTCTGCTGAATGTCAGCAAGCCAAAGAATCAGATTATGGACTAAAGGAGTAAAATGGTGGCACTACCATGTCCTAAGTATTAACAGCACTCAGGTGGAAATGGTGGACAGATATTTGGTGTTGTTATCACAAAGTACCAAACCTGGTGCAAGTCCATCAACACCTTGGTGAAGAGGGAATGGCAACATCTTTACTACCTCTGGCTCCCCTTCCAGATATTAAAGAACTTGTGTTTGTCCAACATCAGAGAAATCTGACAAGTATGGTCGCCTGGTTTGGAAGTAGCTTGCTGCTGGACTGCAAGGCACTGCAAGGAGTGGTTGGTCAGCTGAATGCATCACTGGGTGTGGGCTTCCCATCTTCCAGGTGATCTCTACTAGTCAATGTTGGACTAGGGCAAAGAAAATTATTTGTGATACCAGCCATCCTAACCAACTTTTTTCTGCTGCTTAAAGAGGAGCTTTTTAACACAGTATATATGTATGTTGAATAAGAGAAGTGTCTAGAATTTCATGATTCCTAATATTTAACACTCAGACATGAAGTTATTTAGATATTATTACATCTTGATTTTTTTATTTAAATGTCTCGTATTGTTATTGCTCTTTTATGTTATTCTAAAAGTCATGGTCATTGAAGTTGAGCAACTAAGCATTTTACTACATATTGTACTATATGTATAATTTGTATGTGACAAATAGAATTTGGTTTAAAAAAAAATAGAATTTGATTTTAGAAAGTAAGTTAATACCCTAATTGTGAGATTCGTAGTATACGTGTAATCGTTCAGTAATGTACACATCACATGTTCAAAAAAGCTGCTATGGAGAAAATCGATTACCACCATCGTAAATACAGTGAACGGGAAGAGCTGCAACAGTTATCCTAACAGATGGAGTGGCCGTTTGCGTCTGAAGCGCTCTTCCTTGTATGCTCGTGGTAGCTCTCTCCCGGCACACTGCAAGTGGACACGAGAAACAGCAGTGGGAAAGCGCATGCGCCATCTTTTCAAAGGCGGGCTGCAGGCGTGGCGGCACAAACTATGCGGGCGGGGTGTGTCTTACTGATTAGCGTATCGACACACAGGTACCTTTTACACCTGTTCGACAAGGCTGAGGTGCCACGACTACCGGCTTCGAGCCCCCTTCACAGCAGCACAATGAGTCTGCCCGACCACAGAGCCCCTGGGAAGCAATTGACCGCTTATTCACAGATGGTAAGAAGTTTGGGTGATAATGAGTTAGTCGAGCTAACTTCGAGTCAGACGAACATCTGCCCGGCGAGTTTCAGGGAGGCCGAACTAGCTGCCGAGTATTTTTCTGTGTGGCATTGTTACTTGACAAATTCTGCTTTTGAATGTGTTGTTTTTTTAAAAAACATATACAATAGGCCAGCTGATTAAAATGTACATTGGTAGTACTGAGCCAAACGATTTGTGTATAGAGCCGTTTATCTCCGCTGTAGCAAATGAAAGAGAAAACAGAAGAGACGTCAGGTGTTTCCCGGAGTTTTCTAAAGAACTGCAGTTCTACACCTCGGCGGCTTTCTTTGGCGAAGGTTTCGCTTGAAACTTCTCACAAAGGCAGTGAGCATCCTTTATCTGACAAGTCGTACTATGTAAACACATTTTACATAGCAGGCCGAGCCTGTCTCACTGAATGCATATTTTGCATTCTTGATGAAAATATGCTATTCTTTGTGTAAACATAATTAAATATTTCGAATGCCGTGACTCAAGTCGTAACAACAACTAGATTAAGGCTTAAGGTGATTATGCATATTTGTGTACATTTTATGTGTATATATATATATATATATATATATATGTATATGTATATGTGTGTGTTTGCTCTATGACGGTTGTTTAAGAACATTGAGCCTGTTTTAAGTGGCGAGTATTCAATGAGAATAGCAATTAAAATAGCCAAGGGGCCATTCCAAGGCTACAAAGTGATGTCATTTCAGAAGACAATCACTGATCTCCAAATGGTTTAGCAAAGGTTATTAAACTGGTTTATATTATAACAACATTTCTTGATGGTGCTGGGTATTCTGAGGTTGATCAGGGTATACCAGGCGTGGGCATTGTTGGTCCTGGAGAGCCGCAGTGGCAGCAGGTTTTTGTTTCATCCCAGTACAAACCTTGTTTTCTCTTTTGAAATGTTAGGTGAATTTAATAAAGTGTTGGCATCAATGGTCTGTTCCTCTAAAAATGCTGCACAAGCAGAAGTTTTAAATTTTCCAGACCTTTCTTGAACTCCCAAAACAAGACTAGCAAGGTCTTCTCTTTGTTAAATAATTGCAGCTGTAGTGCAGTTTTTTAGTTTCAATAAATGCACCTTTCTATATAAGTTTTAATAAAATACACAATCTCGAGCAATATTGTGAATTGTGTTCAACTGCAAATGACACATACAGTTTTTGGTCTTTAAATGTATGATGCCGGCATAATATCAAAGTAATTTTTGTGGTTTTTTTTTAACAGAACAAAATAGCCAAATATACTACACAAAGCAATGTAGTGTGCAAGTCCTTTTCTCTGGCTGTGGGGTAGGGGCAGGCACAGACATGAGGAGACTTTGAAAAGCCTGGAGTCCGTACTTAACTGTAGTTATCCAATAGAAGATGGAAGTTATGGACAGGAAAAGGCTCAGGCTAAAAGGTGACACGTTATTTTGCTGCCATCTGATAGGCGTGCAGTACTGTGTTTATAATATATTCAGGAGTAGTTAGTGTTTGCCATCTTAAGGAATTACAAGGTTTTGAAATGGCAGGATTCACTATTTCCACCTATCTTTCTGGCCATGTGCAGATTCTTGCATTAGGCCTTCTGTATCATTATTTCTGCCTGTACAATCTTTGATTAGTTTAGCCATGCCCTGCTATATGAGGAGCTTATGTTTCTGCATTAGAGTGTATTTTCTTAAGAGATTTAGCGTGTGAATTACAAATGAGAAGTGTGTGATATTTTTTTTTAGAAGATCCAGCAAAGTGTTTGTTGCCATGAGATAAGTACTTGCTGTCAAGATGGGCCAGTAAATTAGAGGTAATGCATCTGTGACTATTACTATTTTACAACACCTCACAAATCTAATTGTGCATATTGTACATGCAAATAAAAGGAGGAGATCTTGGATATATGTAGGTGAGGGTGTCCATTATTATGGATTCTTGTGGTTTTTCTTGTGTGGAGCATGCAAGGCAGTGTCTTTAAATCCCTGGGCAGACAATGACCATGCTGTTCTAAATTATCATTGCACCCCCCATCTTATTTTATTCTTTGTACATAATTGTTTTCACTCTGCCCTGTTTTTGAAACTGTAAGATTTGTGGATTTAAATTTCTTTTGGAAAATGACAGTTGTTTGTAACATTTCTTATTCTAGATTTCAGACAGAAGTTTTTTTTTTTTCTTTATTTGGCTATTAAAAAGCGGCCAGGGCCAAAACTCTATCAGTTATATTTCGTATTGCTTCCCTTTTTTCTGTCATGATTTACCTGTCCAGCTTTAAACGGGAGATCTCCACACAAGACCAATGGAATCACAAGTCTGGCAAGTTTCATTTTGGTTTCCCTGCTGGGTCTTGTTAAGTGGATTTCAAACATGTTTATAATGGACCTACAGTCAGGTTTTTCTGTCTAATGGTTGCAGTATACTAGGAGATGCAACACAAACACCAGCCCTCTACTGCCTTTAGTTTTGCCTAATTATTCAATTTGCTAAAAGCAGGCTTACATTAAATAAAAACTTCAAAGCTAAAATGGAAAAACAACACAATCTAAAGAGCAGTGCTCATGATATTGGGTATACATTCAAAGGCTTTATTTCTGCAGTAGAAAATGGGCTTGACTGGTCTAGGGTTTTGTTGGATTGTTTGCCTTGGAATCTAAGGCACTTGAATGTCTCTTTTTTTCTAATAACGTGTTATCTTTATGAATGTCTCCTGTAGAACTCCCCTGTTGTAAATCTGAATGTTGGAGGCCAGATGTACAGCACAACACTTAACACCCTGCGAAAATATCCAGGATCTAAGCTGGCTGAAATGTTCAGTGGACAGCCCAAGCTGCGGGTGGATACAGAAGGGCGTTACTTCATTGATCGAGATGGCACCCATTTCAAGGACATCTTGGAGTTCTTGCGCAGTCAGACCCTTCCTACTAGTTGTATTCAGGAAGTTTATAAAGAGGCTGTCTTCTTTGACATTGAACCTTTGATCAAACAATTGGAGGACTCCCCAAAATTGTTTGGAGAGGTAGTGGGGAGACAACAGTTTCTAGCACGTGTACCCAACTACCGTGAGAACATTGAGGTCATGATTAGGATCGCCCGTGCAGAGGCCGTAGCTGCTCGCCAGTCTGGTGTCATTGTCTGTGTCCTCAGAACTGAGGAGGATTCCTCTCGCTACAATGATGCTATCAACAGCTTGGATGCAGACAGGGAATCTGTGGTCCGATTTGGACCCTGGAAAGCTCCTCCCACTATTACTGACTTGCTTGACTGCATAAAAATGGACATTGAAGGCAAAGGCTACAGTGTTACATACCAACACCATGGGACAGACAAAGGATTTCGGTTCAAGACTTATGATTTTTTTTATAAATTTACGTTTTACTGGTGGTGAGCAAGAAAAATAAATTTTCAAATGTTAACTCTGCACCAAACCCCAGTGAGCCATCTTGGTATTTTTATTAATGGTAAAGGAAAGTAAACCACAACTGTTTTTTTCTTTTTATTGTTGAGCATTATTTTCCAGAGTCTAGTATTATGGGGTTTTCATTTCATGAAAGAATTTAGCCATTTTTCTTCCCCTCTCCTGCCTTTTTATTGTTACATTTGCAATGAAAATAATGGAAGCATGTTATTTTTATACTCTTAATGCTGCCTTGATTGTGTAATGTTGTAAAAAAAAAGTTACGTAGTATGTGAAAATGAAGGCCTGTTTATCTAAGTAGTGCTGATGATATATCTTGGTATATATTTTATATATGAAAACTTTTACTGTGCTTTTACTTTTTTTTTTGTTTGTTTCTATCTTATGCACAGATAGAGGGAATCCTTTGGTCTCTGTTTTTTGTGTTCATTATCAAATGTTGGTAAATACCTTATAGTAAACACATGCTTACTTAATGCTGGTTTATGTTTGGAAGTCCCTCTGGTTAAGCATAGTTCACTTTTGTTATCCACATTGGTAATGTTTTGCAAAGCCCCAGTCTGTTATGCAGGACATTTTTAATATCCGCTGCATGAATTTAATATAGCCAGTTTACAAGCCTTTACTGTATATTTAAGTAGTACAGTCTGCAAGTGCCCATGTGGTACTACTAGGAAAAAATAGGTGGCAGCAGTGAGACTCTTTTGATCAAGTAATGAGTCGCGTAAGATTTTGATAGGAACTTTAACACTTGTTCACTCTGAAAATGGATGTGCATATATGTGTGAATGAGCTTTTTTTGGAAAACACTTGACAAATGATTGCTGGTTCAATTGGCATCCAGTAATCTTAGGTTTCAAATGGACATTCTTAAATAGTGTGAAATACTGTAGTATTGATTTATTTTGTGTCTCAAGGTGTGCTATGGGCATTGTTTGAGCATTCAGAATTGTCCTGATGGCATTTTTGAGTTTGCAGTATGATTGTGCTACCTTATATTGCTTAATCTTTTTAAAATTATTTCAGTTGCACTGTTTGCATGTGGACCTCAGCAGCACCATAATAAATTCCATACTTAAATACACAGTGCATATTTGCTAAACTTTTACAATCATTTGCTTTTAGATTTCTGCTGCTGTTCTACTCTGCTTTATATGATGATCTATAAATATGGTGATGTGGTGGTCCAATGAATTCCCCTTTTGCCTCACAAATCCCATTTCCTGTGTTGAGTCCCATACCCACACATCTTCTTTCTATGCGAGAGTTTATTTAATAATTCTGGATTTCTTTACACATTCCCAAAGACATTTAGGTGAATTGGTCAGTTTAAATTGGTCCTATATGGGTTTTCAGGAGTGTAAGTGGTACCTGCAGTAAACTTGCACTAGTGTAGTCTGTTTCAAGCCTAGCATCCATTGCTGGTGGGATGGGCTTTGGTCCCAATGACCCAGAATTGCTTTATATTGTTTTGAGAATGTTATTTAGGCATTTGTATGTATTTAACATCCATAGATATATATTACAAGTTTGCCTGAATTACAAACAGCTGCTTTATGGAAATTTGGATATACTAAAAGTCATTTAGTATCCTTTTCTGTTGTACCAAGTTTCTTTTCTTTTTATGAACCATACTGACATTGCATTTTTGTGTTTTAAAAGGCTGAGTCTGGAATGATTTTTGAACACGTCCCATTTGTGCTAGCTCCTGATCACATTTGCAGTCATTATTAAAGCTAATGTCAGATAATTTGTCACTTGCAAAATGTAAAAGAAGGACAATTTAAAGTGTGACATTTTAGTATGAAACAGGTATGTGATATGTTTTCTGTCTTTGACATTCTTCATGTTTATTAGGATGAAGACCAGCAATTTTGAAAGAGCATTTAATTAGTTAATTTTCTTTGATGCCATAGAACATTAGAAGCAGCAGAATGAGAGAGTATAAAGGAAGCAAGTTAGCATGTTATTGAGTTTTCATCCACTTTCTTTTTTTATTACCTGTATCTTTCAAATCTTATCTCGGTTATATTGATGAAACCTGCATTATGAATGTGGAAAAGTCCCCTGTCCTATGATCTCCAACGGTTCTCCATGATCTCCAACACCTGGGCCTCCAACCTGCAACAGGCTGCTGTCCTCCTCACCCTATACTTTCATTGAATTATTTTGTTTGTGGTGTTCTTTTGTTGTCTATCTAACATTAATGTTTGTTCTTTTTGAATCTAATGTTGCATAAGTTGTGGACTAAACCAACAAATGACCATAATAAGCAAGTAAACAGTAACTAATGCAACATATCTTTTTAGGTTTATTTTGATTACTGTTATTTAGAATTAACTATCAATTTTCTTGTATTATTGGTTTTATTTGAGCAAAAGTGTGGGTCATTTTTTCAGGTCCAGGGAAGCCATACAATTTTTTACAATTGTATTAATGGCAATTTGTGTTCATCTATTCATTCATCCATTTTCTAAACCCACTTATCCATAACAAGGTGTTGTGGATCTTCACATAACACATAATGAGTAAGCTCCAGCTTCCACATCTCCCCCTCATCCATTGGTTAAAAGTCTTATCTTCTGTTCAAAAGCTCAGTAGTATGCAAATATGTTTCCTGTTATTGATGTACACTGATTTTTCTGGGAGTATATATTTAACAATATTTAAGCAAAAAAGGAACAGGGTAAGTAACATAAAAATAATTTTTGGGTGGATTGCTTCTTTAGCATAATGTATGTTAAATTAGTATTTGCATTAGTGCAGTATTTATTTTGTTGTGTTTTAAAGTAAGGAAATGCCCATGGACTGTGTGTGTAAGATACAGTTAACATTCTAACCGATTCCTTTGTACTAGCTTTTTTGTATACAACAGCTAATTTGATGTTAATGTTGATAATTTGCCTGTAAACGATTTATACAATTTATAAAATTAAGTGGTACTTTCAATACAAATTCAAACAAACTAGAATGTTGCAGGCTGCTTTAGACAGTTCCCAACCGTTTGATAAAACTTAAGTAATTGATAATTATACAGTTCTGTTCATAAGAACATGCTACATCCAGTATTAAACAAAAGCTTCAATGGAATGAAGTCTCACCATTGAATTGATTCCTGTGCTGTGTTGCCAAGAAAGGGTCTAGCCACATGTGAATCTATATTTGGATCTAGTGGGTTTAGAAAATAGATGAATATGAAAGAGTAAATACTTGTAGTATTTGTAATCTTGCAACATGTATAATTTTTTTGCTTATGGAGATAGTATATAATCTATGCACATCCTTCATAAAACTGTTTTATCAAATGCACAGCCATGGAAACATTTCAAGTTACAAACTCATTTTATCAATTCATCTTTACAATTTCAACAGTCTGATCAAGGGAAATAAAAATAATGCATGTGTAAGTTTTGTTCTAAAATTGTACAATTTCAAGGTATGTGTCTTGCAAGTAAGGCTTGATTAAGGTTTGGTTATCAAACTAAAACAAGTCAGAATTAGTGTCAGCATAGGTGGCATAAAACTGTTTCTATAGGAACTAAAGGTAATGGTAATGGGAACTTTTATTTTAATTAGGTGAAATTAACAGTAGTGCCCCCTCAGCTCCAGCAGCAGTGGTGGGTGGTGGTGCTACTAGGCTGAAAAAATTAAGGTAACACATAAATCACACAAGTGGAAAATCTTTTCTGAGTAACTTATTGAGAACAACACTCTGAAACAGTGGTCAATGAAAACCAAAATCACCAACCCACTGAGGACTAAATTCAACATCACACCAAATATCAAAGTCAAAAATTGAAATCACAGGCTGATCCAACTTCCATGAAATTCAACACAGCAACTGATAAGGTGACTCAGTGTGAGTGTTCCCCGTGTGACTGTATGCACTCCCAACAGCATTTGGGCATATGCCAGATGAGGTGGCGGAAAGGTGTCCTAGGTGATCACCTCCCTGACCTGCATCGGGCCATCAGTGAGCTTCTTGACAGATCCATAATTTCTCAAGAGGTTCTCAATTGGATTCAGGTTTAGGGAGCCTTTGTCATCCAGGAACTACCTACACACTCTGGCGATATGAGGCCAGGAATTGTCCTACCCCTGGAGGAACCCAGGGCCACCTACACCAGTGTACGGTCTGAGGATTTCATCCTGGTACCTAACAGTAGTCTGGGTACTGTTAGCTCGGACATGGATGTCTGTACAACACTCCAAGGATATGCTTCCTCCGACCATTACAAACCCACCACCAAACCGGTCGTGCTGGATGCTGTTGCATGATGATCATCACGGAGTCCTCAGAGTCTTTCATGTCTGTCACAAATACTTAGTGTGAACCTGCTCTCATCAGTGGTATTCTCTGGAGAGTGCCAATCGAGCTGCACATTGATAAAGCTTGAAAGAACAGTATACGTTTATGAGAAGGACCTTGGACTCATAGTGGACTCATCAGTATCTACATCAAGACAGTATACAGAAGTGATGCAGAAGGCTGATAGTATTTGATGTTACATATCACAGTGGAGTACAAGTCAAAGGAGATCATGCTTGTTGTGATGTGGGATTTTGCATATAACTTGATAAATGTTTTGTATGTCTTTATTTATAATTTAGGCAAAGCAATGTAATTTAGTGGTACCTTGGTGAGAGGCATTCTTGTTTATCCCCCCCATGTTTACGACTTTTCTTTGTAATTTTACGACAGGATTTGGGGGATGTGTCTTAAACCAGTTTGATGAGCATTTCTTTGCTAAAGTCTTTTCCCCCATCCCCCACACAAAGCCAGGTTAGCGTAATATATGGTCTTGGGGGGGCAGGAGATAAGATGTTCTATTTCACCCATTGGTCTGTGGTATGGCTGTTTGGAATTGGCTTGTCTCAGAGGCCTTCAAATACCGTGATATCCTATTCGCTGTAGGGAGTTGGACAGAAAACCTATAAATTTGCTTGCCAATATTCAAATGTACTTTGCGTTTTGTTATTATTTATGAATATTATCAGTAATACATTATTTTATGTGTAACTTAACTCCTGCTTGTCTTTTTACTACATCTAATTGCCTGAGGTTATAGATATAGAAGGGAAGGTGGGGATAAATTATATACAGTGGTAAGTCTGTGAGATTAGGTATTCTAAGGCTACATATTAATAATACAATAGGGGACAGTAGAGCAATATATATTACTCTACCAAGATAAAACAATTGGCGTAGTCGGCAGGATTTTGGGGTAACCAAGTTTTGCACCCTGTTTGCAAATACTGTTTTGATGTATGTGGTTGTTTATGTATGTGAATTTTAGGGCACCCAGTGTACAAATGCGGTGGAAGTAAAACATTGTTTGGTTGCTGAATGGAATATAACCAACAAAGTGTAGAGACTTCATGTGTGTCACAAGGACACCCGCATGTTTGTTAGTAATGGTGGTAGTGAGTCCCTAATTAAAGTGCTAGAGAGTGGTGAAAGATGCATGCGTCATTCATACGGCATTTAAGTGGTTAAAGTGCTAGGGAGTGATGGGACATGCATTCGTCATACATACGGTACTTATTCGTTTAGAATCTTTGTGTATGTTTGCTTACAGGGGCAAAAGTAGGCCAACCCATAACGAATTTGGCAAATTGTATTAGAGTAAATTGTAGACTTAGAAATGCCTAAGTTCATTTTAAAGTCAGCCATCTTCCAGTGGAGTGGCAGAGGGAAGCAGGCTAAAGCTAGGAAACCTGTAGTTCAGGTAGAGAAAGCAGAAGCTGAGCTGAGTGTGCCACAAAATGGAAGGGGGCTGGAAGGATTAAAAGCAAGAAAACAGAGATCAGGTTTAAAGAAGACAGCTGCTGTTATAAGAGGTTTACTATCTTGTATTATTGGTAATAAGGAAGATCATGATAAGGAAGAAAATAGCAAAGTGAATGAAAGTGAAAGTTACGGAATGTTGAGTGAGAGTTTTGAAAGATGTAACAGTTGGTGTGATAATTGTGAAGTGTTAGCATGTAGAACACCCACTGCTAAAGTAGAAAGCAGTGAAAGAAGTGGAAAAAAGAAATGTAAACCGCCCATGGTGAAAGTTAGGGCAGTAGTAACCAGATCGGACTGGAACCCTAAAACATGGGTGGGTGACTTACATGAGACAGATGTGTGCTCAGATAAAGAATGGGAATGTGAGTGTGAGGAAAAGGAGAGAGATGAAAGGAAGGGAAAACAGCAAGGATGTTTTCTTCCTTTATTCTCCACTGCACCACAATCTCCATGTAATTCTGAGGCCTGTCCAGTATTTAAAGAGCATGCTACACTGATAGATATTTCACCACTGTTAGGAAAGGTAACCAGTGCTGCATTGAAATTTGATTTAGGACAAGGAAATCAGATAGAAGGCAGAGGAGCTGGTGAGTGTGAATGGCAATTGTTGACTAGAGGGCATGAAAAGGATATTTATTGGCTTAAGTATACTGAGTAAAGAAAGTGTGGGATTTAAACAAAGAACAATAGAAATGAAAGGAATTCAAGTGCTTGTGTGTGAAAGGTCTGAATGTGCTAGTGCAAGAGTGGCTGAGTTGGAAAGAAAGCGCACCAGTTTAGGAGTTGGTTTGAATGAAACAGGACAAGCCAAAGAACAAAGGATGGGGGATGGTGCAGCAGGAAGCTCAGCCAGCAAGCCAGGAATGCACAGGGGTGTGAAGGTCCTAACAGCTGTGCTAGGGCCAGCAGTAATTAAAAAGCACACACACTTAGGTTCAGTAATTCAAAACCTGACTGACCAGTTGTTTAAAAAGACAGCCTATGAATCTCCATGCAATAAAATGGAGAAAAGTGAGCTGGTCTTTAGTAAAGAGCACAGGTCAGTTTTAAGAGAGATGCTGGATTTAGAACTTGGGTTCTGGAGAGGTTTTAGCCCACACTTTCCAGTAGCAGTTACCATACAATAAAAAAAAGACACACAGGCAATGAAAAAAAATAGAAGGGTAGCGCAGGAAGACAGCAAAGGGAAAACAGTTGTTTAAAAAGACAGCCTATGAATCTCCATGCAATAAAATGGAGAAAAGTGAGCTGGTCTTTAGTAAAGAGCACAGGTCAGTTTTAAGAGAGATGCTGGATTTAGAACTTGGGTTCTGGAGAGGTTTTAGCCCACACTTTCCAGTAGCAGTTACCATACAATAAAAAAGGACACACAGGCAATGAAAAAAAAAATAGAAGGGTAGCGCAGGAAGACAGCAAAGGGAAAACAGTTATTTCTGTTTCAATTTTCTGGCCTTTTGCAATAGTGCTACTTCTATAGTAAGGTTTTTATGGACTTTGGTTTGGTGCAGGTAATAAATAGTGAAGGCAATTAGCAGAGTAAAATCCATGCAGGAGATCGGGTTACCATTGGCACATTGGAGTGGCGTGGCACTAGTGCCAAGCTGTTCCAATGAATGCCTGGAAGCAAAGTTTGAGTTTTGGCACCAGGTCGACAGCCAAGAAAATGAGATGGACAGAAACTGCTTTGTCACCTTCCATTTTGCAGACCTGCCTACATAGTGGAATGAAAAAAAAAAAGAAAGAGGAAACGACAAAGTCAACAAGCAAAGACAAAGACATGAAGAAGAACTGAAGAGACAGCAAGAAAAAGACACTTACTGGGGTTTAAGTGAGTAACAAGTCCACAAGTCATGTAATAATAATAGGACTAGTCACAACAGCTATAGTTTAAAAGGAAAGGTTTGTTCAATACTGCAGCAAATTTATATTCCATCCATCCATCCAACCATTTTCCAACCCGCTGAATCCAAATAGGGTCACGGGGGTCTGCTGGAGCCAATCCCAGCCAACACAGGGCATAAGGCAGGAACCAATCCTGGGCAGGGTGCCAACCCACCGCAGAATTTATATTCCAAGGGGTGGAAACTGAACAAACCAGTTAGGAATGCCAAAAATAAGGGGATTAATTTTTGGCTCATAAAGTATACATTCTGGGTATTAATTAATTAAGTTATTTAAGGATAATTAATATAATTAATAATATTAAGGAAAATGTATACTAAGAAAATTGGTGAACTTTTCAGGAAAGCAGGTGCAGCTGATACATTTGCAAGACATATGGGCTCCGATGTTCAGGTATAGTCTAATTGGGAAAATACGGAAGCCCTGCTGAGATTGTCAGCTGTGTTACAGGCACAGGACCAGTGGGCCAATTCTAACCTGAGGTGTTTAGCGCAACGAGTATGCATATGGTGAGCAAACAACTCTAGGGGTGGCCTACAGGGGAATGATGAGAGTTGCAAAGCTTTGATGTCTCATGGTGGTGATGCCAGCCTATACTGGTAAAGGCTGATGGCAGTCAAGAGTTGCACCATGGGTAGGAAAGCACAAGAGGCAACTAAGTCAACCCCAAATGTGTGCAGAGGGGCCACAAATGTTGGTTTGTGAACAGTTTATGCAGTGGCACATGTGCTCTCACTTGGGCAGAAGTGGTTGTACTGGAACCTGTAGCATGTTACCTTTCAAATTTTGATGTTAATTGTACAGCTGCATATGCTTAAACAGATAGCCTGGGACAGGGGTCTAATTAGCAGTTAGACAGAGAACAAGTACAGATTAAGAATTCACACAATAGACTAAATTGTAGTGGGCTAGTTTAGTGGAAGGTGTGGACTTGTCTCATTTTGAACCACCAGATCTGATGACATATGGAGACTGCAGAAAGAGTTGACGCAAGCTGGAGCAGATACAAGTCATCGGGAGCGCTTCCAAGTTCTTCAGATTGTCTTTGAAATAAAGAAGATATGCAATGGACAAATGGTCACGGACAACTTTTAACACTGGGAGAGCAAATACTGCCAATCAATGCATAAGTTATGCATCAGACTCTTGAAACAATTTAAAGACATTGTTTATAAAGACACTGTACAAAACATTCATCGGGGTGGAGTGTTGTGATGTGGGATTTTGCATATAACTTGATAAATGTTTTATATGTCTTTATTTATGATTTAGGCAAAGCAATGTAATTTAGTGATACCTTGGTGAGAGGCATTCTTGTTTATCCCCCCCATGTTTACGACTTTTCTTTGTAATTTTACGACAGGATTTGGGGGATGTGTCTTAAACCAGTTTGATGAGCATTTCTTTGCTAAAGTCTTTTCCCCCATCCCCCACACAAAGCCAGGTTAGTGTAATATATGGTCTTGGGGGGGCAGGAGATAAGATGTTCTATTTCACCCATTGGTCTGAGGTATGGCTGTTTGGAATTGGCTTGTCTCAGAGGCCTTCAAGTACCATGATATCCTATTCGCTGTAGGGAGTTGGACAGAAAACCTATAAATTTGCTTGCTCAACCACATTCTCTCTCTCTCTGACCAACATATGATGGAAGAAGCATCTGTCTTGCTAACCTGTGATGATGAAGACAACACATTGAAGAGCACAGCTCAGCAGCCATATTGAACAGACATGTGGCTGAAAGCTGAGCACCAACGATGCCTTAACTAGAGACATTTTAAGTAACTGCAAGTCTGTGTGCCACCTGAATTACACATCACCATTTTATCAGGTTGTATGGTTGCCAATATTCAAATGTACTTTGCATTTTGTTATTATTTATGAATATTATCAGTAATACATTATTTTATGTGTAACTTAACTCCTGCTTGTCTTTTTACTACATCTAATTGCCTGAGGTTATAGATATAGAAGGGAAGGTGGGGATAAGTTATATACAGTGGTAAGTCTGTGAGATTAGGTATTCTAAGGCTACATATTAATAATACAATAGGGGACAGTAGAGCAATATATATTACTCTACCAAGATAAAACAATGCTTAAGATATGTAATGCACTAGTGACGTCTCCCCTGGAATATTTGTACAACTTTGATCTACATATTATATAAAACATGTAGCAGTGCTAGAGAAAGTCCAAAGTTGATTGGCTAGTAGAATCCAGAATTAAGAGATGTGAGCTAGGAGGAGAGATTGAAGGAGCTGAGCAAATGATGTTTAATAGGTGATATGCTAAAAATGATTTAAAATATGAAGGAAATTAATACAACAATTACTTAAGGCCAGTTACTTTAAATTAAATTTAACAAGAACAAAGCTATACAGTTGGAAACTTAAGGGCAGATTTCACACAAATGTTAGGTTTTTGTCGTCACATAAAACACAAACACATAGAATAAATTACTAAATATGTGGAGAGTAGGACTTTTAGGAACCTTCAAAATTAGACGTGATACTATTGAAAACAATCTCGGTAAAAAGGATGGATACAGTTGGTAAGCTGAATGCACTGTTCTTGACACTGTTCTAATTTTGTAAAGAAAAAAAGATGGAGATCATTTTTGGGAAAATATTCTGCACTTGCAATTTTGAATGACATATCTGTCTAGAATGTATACAATCCTAGTAAAGCTTTGTTTAAAAATTAGACTATTGAGGGTTTTCTCTCTCTTTTGGCCATCGGAATACACAGCTGATCTTGGCAGTAGACACAATTTATGCAGGCCAAATTTTGACTTATTTTGACTAAAGTACTTGACATCAGCATTTTAAGTTAAATATTCAGAGATCTTTTTACATGCTTTGTTTTACCCACAAATTATTCTGAATATAGACTTCTTGGAGCAAGTGGTGTCCAACTTTTCACAGAATCAATGGTGATATAAGGTGTTAAAGTCTACCACTTGAATTGATTTTAAGTAATCTAGTGCAGATTTTATTTTTTTGGCAAGTCAAAGAAGGCAACTATTGGGTGTACAGATGATTTAAACATAAAATGAAAATATATAATTAAACAAAACTCTGTGGCATGCATAATTTATCTTTATTTCAAGTTTTGCTCATTTACTTGTCTTTATAACCTACATTTACATATTAGTAAGTCATTTTATTTTATCATGTAAACTCTACAAGTGCATTTGCTTAAATAAAATGCAGGACCAAGCATGTACATATGTGATTTAGAGCATGCTGGATGCCCACAAGCTACATTTTTCAATAACCTCACTTGAGGTTTACCTATGCTAGCAAGACAAATATTATGGTGAATCTGAAAATGTGTAGTATGCTGCACTGATATTTTCTAAGCATGCAAGCAAGCTGAGTCATTTAGTTGTTTAAAGTGATGATATAAAATACTAATGAAATCTAACTGTTGCACAGAAACAGTCTAGTTGCCAACCCTAGATGTAAGGATACCTTCTGCAATTAAGTTTTTTTTACACAATTACGTATGGAAGAAAGAAGAATTACACTTACGGTCTGAGGTGTAAGTCACAAAATATTGGTATAAGTTTTATAAGTTTTTAAAAAAAAATAATCCCAAATAAACATCCATCCATCCATTTTGCAACCCGTTGAATCCGAACACAGGGTCACGGGGTGTCTGCTTGAGCCAATCCCAGCCAACACAGGGCGCAAGGCAGGAACCAATCCCAGGCAGGGCGCCAACCCACCGCAGGACACACACCAAGCACACACTAGGGACAATTTAGGATCACCAATCCATCTAACCAGCATGTCTTTGGACTGTGGGAGGAAACCGGAGTACTGGACTGGAAATCAGAAAAAGACTGTTGCTTGCTTCCTACTGCACTTTAGTTGATAATTTTACAACAAAGGATTGACAGTGTGAAAGACTGGCTCTGCTTAGATGGTGACCAGGGTCAGTTAAATGGTGGCTTTGAAACAGCCGTGTTTCCCGTAAATGATGTGGGTTTTGGAAGGTTTTACCTCTACATGTGTTGGAAAGATTGTTTTTTTTTTAATGGCATGATAAGTAAACAACATTACTGAATGATCTTAAAATTGCAAATCTATAAACAATGCTCTTCTAAGGGAACCCACCCCATAACATACAGTGTATTTTAACACTTTTTTTTCTCTCAACGTTGAAACAAGAATACACAGAAATGCATCAAAATAACTTACAGTTACAATATCAGTTTACCAAAATATGAAAGACAACTTTAGTATTTAAATTCATTATGTCATGGTGTTCTGGGGTGTCTGAAAACAATCTCAGGCATATTCATTTCATGTTTTACAAACTATAAATTTGACATCTTATCAAAGCCCAGGTTGCACACTGTGTAAGTGTGTAAGTAAAATCCCAAATGAGTACATCTTCACACCAGACTAAAGCAATTGCATAACTACAGACTTTTCTTCAAATAATTATTCTTCTGCTTAAGTCACCTTTTAGAAGTTTCACTTTCTGGCAGTCCAGTTGGGGCATGGTCCTTGCATCACACAGCATCCCTGTTACAAATGTATTCTGTAAAAAATTTCACAATTGTGTAGTGCTTAACTAAACCTGTTCATACAGCAGCTGTAACTAAACATGCCCCCATTTCCTTCCTCACATCTTGTTTATTGCAAAGTACATGGTAAATTTCTCAGATTCTTTCAAGGTAAAACATTGAAGTAACTTAAATTTCATTACGTCTGTCATCTTTTATTTTCATGTTGGTAATTGAGTTGGTTCAGGCGTCTGATACAGACGTTTCCTGGATGCTTCCCTGGACAAAAATGTGATGGGGTGCTCCTCACCATCAAAAACCTGAGACAGGACAGCACCTAAACCGAATGTACTAGCGTCCGTCTGCAGGACGAACTCCCAAAAGAAGTCTGGGTTTCTCAAAACCAGGTACGTTGACAAAGCAGACTTTAAATCACTGAAGGACTGTTCACAATCATCCGACTAGACAATGCAGCGGTTCTTTCTACCCTTCGTAAGATCAGTAAGAGGACAGCTCTATTTGCAAAATTTGGGATGAATCTCCTGTAATAACCGGCAAGTCCTATGAAAGCACAAACCTGTTTCTGCGTTTCCGGACAGGAGTAAGCGAGCACCTCATCCACCGTCTTTAACTGAGGCCTAATCAAACCCCTGGCCATAGAATAACCTAGTGCGTTTCAGACAACCCAAATTACATTTCTTAGGGTTAGCTGTCAACCCAGCCTGTCTCTAGCTGTCAAGTACAGCCTGAAATCACTCCAAATGCGAGTGCCAATCATTACTGAAAATGACGACATCATCAAGATACACCCCGGAATATTCGGAATGGGGGCACAAAATCCAATCTATTAAACGCTGGAAAGTAAGAGGGGCGCCATGCAGACCAAACAGGAGCCTAGTAAACCCGTCAGGGGTGGCAAATGCTATTTTTTGACAACTGCAAGCTTTGAGAGGCACCTGCCAGCTGGGAGGAGACCCCAGGAAAGACCCACAGCTTGCCTGGAGGACTGTATCTCCCAGATGGCCTCGGAATGCCTTGGAATCCCACAGTATGAGTTAGCAAATGTAGGGAATATGGGGAAAGAGGCATATAGGCCTCACTGCTAAGACTGTTTCCCCCATAATCCAACTTTGGACAAGCAGTTGAAAATGAATGAATGAATTGTTGGTAATGTAGCAAAATGGGGCTAGCTTGGAAAACTTGGTTTGATTTGTATAGGTTTTATACTTTTAAATTTCCAGTTTGCATTCATTAAACAAAACAAACTATAATTCAACTTTTAAAAACATAATTGTTAAATATCTGATGGCAACATGTAAGCCTACTGCTGGCTCTTTACCAATAAAGTCAGATGGTGAGACTGATTGGGTACATAATCTATCAATTAATTTTCTTAGCATGCTTTTTCTAGAAACTAAGACTGTCCTGTTAGATGATGGGACCGAACTCCTGGACAAGATACCAGTCCACTGCAGATCAGGTGCCATACTTAGAAAGGTCTGATTTGGACTTGTCAGTGCATCTAGCATGCATGTAATTGGGATTGGGATAATAGTGTAAAATCCACATAAACACAACATTCCTGTGTCAATATATGTGGATTAAGGAAATTAGAAAAGGAACAGTCTTAGCCTAATGTAGCAGTTCAATGTGAGAAGCTCTTAACCTCTTTGAATGAAATGTTTATGTTGGATAGATTTAAGTAATTTGTCATTGAAATGGTATTTTGTTATTTCCACTAAGGATATTTTACTTGGTTTTGCATTTATTTGGTAAGAATAACCTTGTCAAAATGAAAGTGCGGTATTTGTTTTCAAAAATAATTAGAATGTAAAATGCTATGGCATCACATCTGTGGTAAATAATTGCATTTGATCAGTATGTTAGAGGGATAACTGCAGTCTCACTTAACCGCAAAATAGAAAAGTTGGCCCTAAAAATGTATGGCATGTTTTATTGTTACTGCTCACAACTCTCTCTCTGGACCTGAAGATGTTTCACTTAGAAAATGTATCCCAGATCTATTCTTGACCAGCGCCTAAGCAGGGCAAGTAGCCGCCCTGAGAAGTGTTAACCATGTAAATGGTAATGAAATACAGTATTAGGTGTGGTGAGTTTATGATAACATTAATAATGATTTGTGAATGTACAGAAAGGCTATCCTTTTCCCCAAATTAAATACTAGAACAAAAGCGAGGTACCCAAGTGTAAATATGTGCTTAAAGGAAACACCCTAAAACAGACTGTGTGTGTGTGTGTGAAACTGTAACAGTGTTTGCCCAAGGTGCTTACAGAAGTTATGAAAGGCCGATAAAATCTAAACATGCACATTAAATAGCCACTGTTCCACCAAAGTTATGCACAATGTAACGTGTAATGTTAAAAATACACATACCAAAATAGAAATTTCATCACACTGAAGGTGGTGCTTGATTTCCACCAAATTTGGCAAAAAAAACAACTGTGCTAATATAACTGGTTACATATACTGTACAAGCCTCTGGAACGTGTGTTCATAGTTTTACTGAAAAAGGTGGCAGTATGTTTATCATTAACTGAATGGTACACTTGTAACTGTCAGGGCACTAGATCAGTGAGGGTGTGTAGACCATGTGGGTTGTCATTCCATTTCTCTTCAATCTTTCTGGTTGCGCCTGTACAAAGGGCAGAATCCAGTTGACTTCCTGAAGTGTCCCATTCATGTTTTTTTGTTAGGTGACCTAAGGTGTTTGTGATGGTCTCTAACCTGCTCTTAAGTGGACTGCAGAAAATGTGTTTCTTCAAAGTACAGTATACTTTGTGAAGAAATCTTTAAAAACATTAATTCAAAACAAAACAAACCAACACCTGAAGAATTAATTTTAAACTAAGTTACCATATTTGAAACTTGTTACCTTCACATTTTTAAACACTTCCCTCTCATATTCTTGTAATATCTCTTTGATTATGTAAGATGAAAATATCTCCTTCAAAAATTCCTTATCACTCATACCCTGTAGTTCTGCAGTAATTCTAGCAGTTCTTCTCTGGACATACAAGTGATATACCACACCATTCTCAATTTTGGGTACGGGGGCCACAATGTATCCTGGGGGAAGGTTTTAACCAACCCTGAAACGGGTGGCAGTTAGTATTATTGTCATGTGAACGGAGTTCAGAGAAACACCCACTCCTGCACGCCTACCAGTCCATGGTAGGGTCCTACCCTGTTAACACAGAACCATTTAAAATTATAAAGTAATCTAACATATGTTCCATTAATAATATGACCAAAACTGTTCAAAGTGCAGAGATCATAGCCTCACTAAGTCACAAAACAGCAAGCCTTCTCTAGTCAGAGCTGACCAAACTCATCTTCATAGCATGATACTTTCTCCACTATATTTTTCGTATTAATGATGCCATTACCATGAATCCTGACATCTGCCTTAACATCAAGGTGAATTCTGTGGTGTTGGAGACAACCCCCAAGCAGAAAGACCTCTTGGCTCAAAGAGTCCCTTAATTAAATACATATTTAATTTAAAAAATATTTGTGCATTTTTAAAGAAACAAAATAGTGAGAAGCTGCAATGTTGTGTCGCTTGATATTACAGGCATTAGATGGGTTGATGGGTGGGCACCTGTGACAAGTGGAAGCCGCAAAAGTTATACAGTAGGCAATGAAAGGTATCTTAAGTAAAGTAACTAAGCACTGCTCAAAGTGAGCAATTGGCACAAGCCCTTGCCAAACTATACCAAAGATACAGTATCTGTAGTTAAATCATTAGTGTAGGAGGGCACTGGCGATATCCTACCACTGAGTGTCATGTAGGAGGACCTTACATCTGGCGAATCCAGCATCATGGCAAGCTCGACGGAACAGGCTTCTTGCAAATGGCTATTAGCCAATACACATGCATGTGAAGAGCAACCTGACAGTCGAAGACCAAGGTAGAAAGAACAATACACCGGTTTTGAACAGAAATAAGTCAAAAATAACCTTGGGATCTCCAGATGCCTCAGTCCCCCACTCCCAAAATGCCACAGACTGGCCAAGCACACGTTTTTTAGATTACAGGTAAAATTCCGTTACAACGAACTCCCAGGGACCTAAAAAATATTTCGTTGTAAGGAAAATTTCATTGTAATGAGATTCTGTATTTGTTACTATAGTGCTTTCTTTAACTTGCGTCCAGGCGTTTGCAATCATTTCAATAGCTTCTTTCGCGTTAATTTTAACCTCCTCCTGCCTACAAGTTATGGTGATGAGAATTTCTCAGCATTTCCTTGCGATAATACACTTTCAGGGTGCGAATGATGCCCAAATCCAATGGCTGAAGCACTGCTGTGCAATTGGGTAGGAGGAATTCAACACAAACATTATCTAAATGTGGAAGCATGTTGTGGGCAGCACAGTTATCAATCAGAAGCCAAATCATCCTTTTCTTCTTCTTCACATTGTGAGGTTTCTGAACTCTTTTGAGAACCCCCCCACCACACCCAACAGGAACGACACACTGAAGTGCGTCCCAAAGCGCGATTGCAGCGTCTGTGGAAGATTGTTTGCCTGTTGCCAGGGCAGGTCAACAACAGGCTCATAGCGCTGCAGTGAAGCGACACAGAAGCAAATCATAAAAGATCACGGTCGCGCTATAAGTCCCTGTCTTGCACCCCAAAACACAAGGCTTAGTCTCAGTACTTAAGCAAAACCAGCTTTATTCAGCTTGAAACAGGAATGGCACAGTTAGTTATTGTAGCGTGATCTGCCACTCTGCTATACACAGACACAGCAGTCACGCAGGGTCGTTGCCAGATCAGTGATCAAGTAATCCTGTTACCTACATTTACAGTGTTCCTTGCATATCACCCATTGATATCTTTTCTGTTTGCTTTGGCGGAGAGATGCAGCATAGCTTTAAGCCTGCTGTTGCCCCGGCAACTGATAAACAGTCTTCCATAGATGTGGAGATCAGACTTCGGGATGCTCTTCGGTGTGCTGTCTAGTTGGGGGAGGTCCCAAGAGAGTTTACAAACCTCACATTTTCTTGAATGAGTGCTGCATGAATAGGAATGTTTCTTGAACGAGCATAACTTAACCACATAAAAACTGCTTTTTCGACGTCTTCAAATGCAACAGTTCACATATGTTTGCAACCCGAAATTTTTCTTCTTTTTTAGCTCGGTCTTTCAAGAAAGTTGACAGCGTTGATGGCGAAATTCTGAATTCACTGGCAACGTCTTTTTTCTTTTTGCCGTAATCGAGAGCTGCAAAATGTAAAGTTTTTTTTTCTAAAATTAACTGTTATGGTTTTTTCATGTCTGCTGTTTCTGTAGGAGGGTGACAATGAGTTAAATTCCAATGGATGTTTTTCAATTGTTGACGAGCAATAAGCAAAAGGTATCAAAAGGTATTGCTGAAAACCACAGAAAACAAAAAAAGGCAATAAAAAAAAAAAAAAAAACAGTACGAGGAAAGTTCGAAAAAAGAAAAAAAAAAATTCAAATGTTTCCGTTTGGGCGATCGTTGTACTGAGCTGTGGCAGAACTAACTGCTCTGCAGCCAGACCCTTTTGATTCATTCAGGCATGTCAAGGTCTTTTGTGCACTTCGTTGTAATTAAAGTATCTGCTGAATGTACTTTGTAGTAATGAGATTTCTATAGACTCGTGTCATATGGGGAAACTGTCGGGACCATAAAAATACCTCGTTGTAATGGAATTTTACCTGTAATTTGATTTCAGAGAAAAACATGTTTAAATACAGTAGTTAACAGACTGCACCGGAGAGGGTGGAGCTTGTGGCACACGTTCAGGGTAGACATTTGTACTAATTTCACATTTAGAATAGTCACAAAAATAATTTGAAGAGTAACAAAAAAAAAAAAAATCAGACGTGAGACAAAAATTTGGATAAAGTCACTTTTAGCTACATTGTGAATGCTGCCTAAAAAGACTCACGCTTCTTTGACAATGGCTGTTTTATCTTCAACAACAGCATTCAAAAAATGTTACGTGAAAACGCTAAACATGGCAACGGGGTTCACCTAACGTTTAACAGTAGCACGTCGGTAATAAATCTTAAGTAGTCAAAAAAGTCCTTGGTAAGATTACCGAACAAAATTGTCACGGTGCTCTTCAGAAAACGTACCGGAATGTAAGACAAAATTGGGGACTCAAATTTTTAACAAACAAGGCAGTTAAAACTGTTACGACTCCAAAAAGAAAAGGACGTTGCTAAGACAATAACAGCTTTAGCAGAAGACAAAAACGAAGTGATCAGCTTCAATACAAAAATCTTCCCGAAAGACTCAGGCTAAGCGAGCGAGCAAGCGAGCGAGCAAGCGACCGCGCGCACCCAGTTCACAAAACGAACTTCCTCTCGACGAGCTTTTCACGTCCGGGTCAGTTGAGGGCGACGGACTCATCGAAATGGCTGCGCACTTAAAGAAGCGGGTGTACGAAGAATTTAGTAAAGTTGTGCAGGTAAGTTTCACTTCCATTTGCGGCACTCACAGCACTGTTTTATGTGAGACGTTTCCTTTTTAACTTAATGTCTTAAAGCTTAACCAAAGACATCAGGTCGCGTGGTGATTAATTTTAGTCAAGTCTTTATTGAGGCGTTCCGCTTTTTCTGTTTTGAAATTTCATCTGTAGTGTACATTTCTTTGCCTGTACTACTTGTGTTTTGAATTAAAATGCATGTTTAGAGGGTACATTTTAGTCACCCGAGTATGTTAATAACAGTTTTAAATAAACATTTAAGGATGCTATCATTCATAGACGTGACAGGGTGTCTATAACAGATAATGGATCTGTGATTCCCGATTCCTTTTTAGCGTTGTACAACCTTAAAAGTGAAAATATTTTTCAAAGTATGAATACTGAATTAACTTTTAAAATGAAACCATTTAGGTGCATGCCTGTTGTACCGCATAAAATATGACGAATATCATTTAATTGTCAACTGTCAGGCGTTTATTATTTAAAGACGCCTTGGACAGTGTCGTTGTGTCAGCCTTAAACATCTACTTGAGCAGCTGTGTACCACCTTATGATAAAGTATTGAGAATGAGAAACCCACACACTGTAAATCCTGAGGCATATTGTATTGTAGCTTTATGGGGTCATTAATGTGGCGAGATGTGTGCTGTAGTATCATTTTTACTAATCAAAGCGTGCCACCTTCCTTGGTGTTCTTATTGGACACAACTGTAATATCTAGGAAGTTGCTCCTCTGCTTCCTTCTTCCTCTTCTTACGATTGCTCCCGTTAAGGGTTGCCACAGCGGATCATCTTGTTCCATATCTCTGATTCCTAGCACCGCATTATAATATGCTCCATATTTTTCTGGACCTGCTTTTTCCACTAAGGAGTCACTGGAAGGCAGTAGCCGGACACCAGAGGGTAACCAAAACTGGACTGCATGACAATCCATCATTGGGCACACTTACTCAGTGAGAAACCATTTGGAGTCATCAATGATCTAGGGCAAAATAAAACTGACATGGACATGTGAAGAAGCATGGAGTGCCAGTGTTGAATAATTAGTACGCCAAATAGGAAAAGCGAGCTGAAACACTACAGAGCCCCGGTCGTGCACTGACAGATACCCTAATAATACTGTTATGTCTTTTCTGTACTTAGCTCTGTTGTAGACATTGTTTCTTTAAAACTCGGATAGTTAAGTGGCTAATAATTAAAATGCAAGTGAAAATTTAAATAATAGTGTCTCATATGAGTACTTTATAACGCTTGCCAGGGTTTGTGTTGTTATCAGTTTAATCAAACAGAGATTAAGGGGTGACATGATAAATGTTTAAATTGTTGAAGGTAGTACAGCAGATCCCAGTTCTTATTTTAAATTCTGCAACAAGAACACAAGGGCATAGTTTAGTTTCTCTTCACGTCAAAAAATGAGACACATGGAATAAATTGCAAAGTGCTGTGGTGGAGAGTAGTACTTTAGGGACCTTCAAATTGATTTTATTTTGGACAATTTTGGTGAATAGAAGGAACAAGCTCATTTGGTGAATGTCCGGTTCCCATCACAGATTTTCGAATGTTCTGTTTTATATATATATATATATATATATATATATATATATATATATATATATATAAATAAAATTTTAGAAAAATCTGTACATCAGTCAGATAGTCCCTACTCAACTCAGACATCCATTCATCATTAAAATGCAGCTGTTGCATACCATCTTACATGCCATCTACCAAAGTTTTGAGGTAAATTAGTTCTCCTCACTAATTGTACAACTGGAGAGTGGCCATGTGTTACATAAAAGGCTTTAACTACACTCTCTACAATGGTAACAGTGACTGTAGTGATTCCATCAACCTTATGAAGACATTCGCACCACTGTGGCTACAGTAAGCCAAATAAACAGAGTGTAAGCATTAATTTGTTCATACATTTATTTTAGCAATTCAAAATGTAGTCAATTTTATTTTTTTTTTACCATTTAAAATGTACTATTGATGTTCTGTACTTAGTGCATATATGCTGTCTGGAATTGACATAAAAAACACACTGCTTCATTCTAACTTGGGCATGAAAGTATGCAGCTAAAAAAACCTATTTGTGCTGTCAAGAAGCAATTTTTGTTTTTTTCATTGATATTTGAAAAGATTTTTTGGAAACAGCACGTCACTGTTTACAACACTGTAATATTTAAAACTAGCCGAAGCCCGCCGTAGCATACGGCGGTGTAAGAATAGGAGTGGAAAACATTGATAAAGGAATTCAGTATAACAAAGGTTTAGGAAACCACCGTCGCAGTATAACGAAAACAGCAAGGAGCAAAACCAATACCAATGGTCGAGAGAGTACCTTCCTGCAGCAGGCTACAGAAAACAGACATATATAGATAGACGCCGCATTCACTGTGTTGCTCAGTCGACACGATAAGTCAGAGCGTCCGCCCTATTGCGAGTGGCAAAAGTGCCATTTAAACTAATACAGGTAGACGTGGAAACCGAGTTAAAACCAATAACGTTTTAAACAGTATCGTTTACATACAACAGATTTTGGCGAATCGTTTATATGCAATTATTTATATCCATTTATACACAAATAACGGCAATTATTAAAAAAATATATATATATTTATTATTATTAAATAATTCCTCCCGTATAAGTAACATTTCTCAGACTGCTTTCTTCCATCTCTGAAACATTTCTAGACTTCGTCCTGTTCTTACGCAACACAGTACTGAAGTATTGGTTAATGCTATAGTCACCTCACGTATAGAATACTGTAATGCTATTCTATCTGTCATCCCACAAAAACGTATCCATCGCTTACAACTTCTTCAAAATTCTGCTGCCAGGGTAATAACCTGCTGTTCTAAATCCACTGAATATACTACACCTATTCTCTGTCAACTTCACTGGCTCCCTGTTAACTACACAATACAATACTAAATACCGCTTTTAACATTTAAAGCTCTCCACAACCTCACTGCTCTCCTACAGACTGACACTCGTCTCACTCACTCCTATTCTCATCTGCAGCTGTACTTTCTGTACCACACATTAAACTCTGTGCTATGGAAGCTCGAGCGTCTCTCATAGTGCTCTTCAATTCGGGAATTCTCTTCTCTCTCATATACATCAGCTTGATTCAATAACACATTTTAAAACTACCCTTAAAACTTACCTTTTCAAACTGGCATACCAATTGTGAATTAGGCACTGTTACTGCCAGTTATCTTTGTTTGATAATTTTTGCTGTTTGATCGAGAGCGACTGTGGACGCGGAAGTAGGATTAGAGATGGCGGACGGGGCTCTCTGTCTTGCGTGCCCTTAGTGAATTATATATATAGATAAATTGCTTTGAAAATGTGGGCTTGATGCAGCAATGCAAATTGTTGTTGAAAATGTTTGGTTTATACACACAAACCCTTATTAATAATGAGTCCAATTCAAATAATAATACTAATCATATCCATATATTTCCCTTGAAACAGCAACAACAGTTGGAAGATTTTCCTGCTAAGAGGTTGCGTTTAACAAAACCAAGCAAGTCTGCTGCTCTCCATATTGACCTATGCAAGGCCACAAACTCTACTGATGCTCTTCAGTATCTGGTTCAGTTTGCACGGAAACCAGTAGAAGCTGAGAGTGTCGAAGGAGTAGTGAGAATTTTGCTTGAGTTTTATTATAAGGTAGGTAAAGAGGGGAATACCCGAATTGTGTATTTTTTTTTTTTTTAGATATATTTCAATGTGAAAGTTTGGCCTACTTTATGAAATTTTTATTTCAGGAAACTGATTCTTCTGTAAGGCTGAAAATCGCATCTCTACTTGGAGTGCTTTCGAAAACCCATGGATTTTCTCCTGATTGTATAGTTGATGATGTTATTAATACGCTTAACAATGAAAGTGAGTCTCAGAAAATTATTTTAATTATCTTATATCTGTATTATTATTCAATAGAAAAATATTACATACATTTAAATTAACATATCCTTTTGAGCACAGGTCTCAATTTTTCAATTATGTGCTTTGTTTGTATAAAACAGAATCCCACCAAGTTCTCGCACAGTTACTGGATACTTTGCTGGTTATTGGCGTGCAGCTTCCAGAAAGCCAGACCATTAGAGTTCGTCTTGTTGAAGTCGCTTGTAGGGTAAGTAAGACTTAAAAAAATGCAAAAAAGAAAATTAGGTATGGTACAGTCTGTGCTTTTATAGGTGTGTATGTATTTACATATAAAGATATACTGGTGTGTATGATTCAGTAATACAAAAAGGTTAGAAAACAAAAATAAAACTGGTTTACAAGATAATATACAGTAAGAAGAACTGTGCTTTCATAGTTTAATGCATGTGTTTCAAGCCCAGTCCAGATTTTTCTCCAAATGCACCCCCAGGTGAATATGAATCTGAGCCAGCTCCGCTTCCGCTCCCTGAATAGAGACTGTAGTTGGGGAAGCCTTTTTCTAAAACCCTGTTCTGATAAGCCTCACAAAGTTTGGTTTCTCTGTTGAGTAGTTAGAAATCCAAGACAGTTAAATAAGTGGGCATGCTTAGCTGAGTCATCTTGCAGCAGTGAATGTTATGTGGTAGTGTTGGAGCAGTACTAAAATTCTTACTTTGGCATCAATACAAGCTTTCGGACTTTAGCACTGGTACCAGAAAATTCTGTGGCAAATAGAGAGTTTTAGAGTTATCTGCTATCTTGCTCCAGTCTCCCTGGTGTGCTGCACCATCACGCCGCACTATACACAAATCCAGATCACATCAAAGCAATAAGGGGAAGAGGGCATGCATTGATTGCATGTATTCTAGCACAACTCTTGCAGTAGATTTTTTTTATTTCATTTCTAGTCATAGTGACTTTATCAGTAAAACCTCTCCTTCTGGGTTTAAATGCAGCTACTCAAAATAGTAGTCCTTTGTAGTGTAAGAATAGTCACTGTTTATCATAACATTTGAAACAGGCTTGTGTTTTAGAGCATATACAACCGTTTTTAATCCCAAATTTTCATGCATTGTAGCACCTTACAGATACATCATTTGGGGTGAGGAATAAGTGTCTGCAGCTGATGGGTTTCCTAGGAACAGTGGAGAAACAATGTTCCAAAGAAATGGAGTGCCTGCCAGTACAGGATGTACAAAAGATAATTGGAGATCATTTCAGTGATCAGGATCCTCGAGTGCGCACAGCAGCAATTAAAGCAATGGTTAGATTGTTTTTCATTCTATACAACATAACTTTGTTTTGATCACATTTTGAAGGTGTTAACCTGTAAATTGTTTACTCTGTTGATTTTTTTGTATCTAGCTACAGTTACATGAACGAGGGATGAAGCTGCAGCAAAATATATACAGTCAGGTAAATATCTGCTTTTAAATTCATCTTAACTTTTAGCATTAAACCTGTGTGCTTTTCACAAAAAAAGTAATAGCAAGGTAGAATTTATTCGTTTGTTATGGTTTAATGCCTGAAAATCTTTTAGAAAGCAAACACAGTAATCCCTCCTCGATCGCGGGGGTTGTATTCCAAACCCCCCCGCGATAGGTGAAAATCCGCGAAGTAGAAACCATATGTTAGTATGGTTATTTTTATATATTTTAAGCCCTTATAAACTCTCCCACCCTGTTAACATTATTAGAGCCCTCTAGACATGAAATAACACCCTTTAGTCAAACGTTTAAACTGTGCTCCATGACAAGACAGAGATGACAGTTCTTTCTCACAATTAAAAGAATGCAAACATATCTTCTCTTCAAAGGAGCGCCGTCAGGAGCAGAGAATGTCAGAGAGAGCGCTCGCTAAGAAAAGCAAACAATCAAAAAATCAATACGTGCTTTTAAGTATACAGAAGCGGCATTTTGTAGAGGAGCGTCCGTATCCTCTGTGCAAACAGCCCCTCTGCTAACACCCCCTCCGTCAGGCAGAGAGAGTGAGAAAGATAGAGAGAATCAAACCAATCAAGCACCGCGCAGGAAGCATATCTTATATCATTGAGGAGTTTTAGTTAATATGCAATACATGCTCTGATTGGGTAGCTTCTCAGCCATCCGCCAATAGCATCCCTTGTATGAAATCAACTAGGCAAACAAACTGAGGAAGCGTGTACCATAAATTAAAAGACCCATTGTCCGCAGAAAGCGGCGAACCAGCGAAAAATCTGTGATATATATTTAGATGTGCTTACATTTAAAATCTGCGATAGAGTGAAGCCGCGAAAGTCGAAGCGTGATATAGCGAGGGATTACTGTACCTGAAAGTTCTTTAGAAAGTAAAAAAGAAAAAAAAGTTACTGCTTATTTAAATGTTAAACTTTAACTTGTTGCAAAAGAAAGACATTTTTAATTATAAATATGACCCTCATCTTCTATATAAACATCTATGCGTGGAACTCTGTTTGTCTGGCCCGGAAGTGTGATCAAGTAGTGACAAGCTGAAAGAGCCCGCAAGGCGACCCTAAGTTAACAAGTCGGAAGAAGAAAGATGTACAAGGCTACACCATGAAGCTGAAAGAAAGCAACTCTGTCGCCAAAGTAAAATTGCCGTGGAAAGACAAACGAGAGAGAAACTCGCTTAGCTGCTGATAGACAAGGGGGGTGAGCACATAAGCAAAACGAAACTGCCGACTCTGCATTTCATTTTTTTTCCTGATGATTTCAATAGTTTCTAGGCTTTTTATAGCAAGGGCGTACACAGCTATAATAATAATTATTATTATAGCAATAAAATAATCCTCAACACTTCCTGGAGGCACTCTTAAAAATCTTTTAACTGTCCAATTAACAAAGTAGTTAAAGCATTTATGATTTTAACCTTGCTATTCTGAATAATATAGCAGCAAGAGCGTAATATTGTTGTGACAATTTTATCCTAAATAATACCAAACTAGAATGTACAAAAATAAGACTTAAAATACTAAGGAGGAAAGAACTAACAGAGAAAAAAGATAGTAAGAACCCAAAGTTAAAACAAGTAAGCTAGTTGGCTCTGGGTCTAACTAAACTGGTTTCATTCCTCCTGTCTAACAGATAGCGAACTTGTCCCTTTTCCACCAATCTGCCATAATGCCCCCAAACCGACTTCTCATTATTTTCTCTCTCTCTAACTCTCCCACTGGGCCTCTTTTTTTCCTAGCACCAGTGGAGTGCTTGCCACTAGATCTGTACCCAGTGAGGCAGTGGCAATGAGGCCAGGTGTCTGAATTACTTCTGAAGTCTGGGACTGCCTCCAAATTGCTCTAAAGAAGCCAGTATGGAACCTTTTCTTTTGGTCCTGTTGTCCCTACAGTAATTGTTCATTGACCTTAAAGAGCCAAGATTCCATGTCATCTCCTCTGCTTCTTGTTTTGTTTGAGGGACAAGAAGGGCCATACATTTCCCTCCAGTTACCATATGCCCTGAAAATGCTACATGTTTCCCTTTTTTATTTATTTATTTATTTTACTTTAGCTCATTGAATAAATCTTAATTGTACATGAACATTCTCATAGCAATATCATTGATTTAGTTTGTTTGCTATCAAAGTTGTGTTTCCTTTTTTTAGCTTCAAATGTCAGCAGTATATTTACTTTGGCCAGGGCGTCTAAACTTTGGTATGGAACTGTGTATATGTATGTGGGTGTATATATAAGACATTGCATAGTGTGTGTGCATTTGTATTTATTGACACAGGGTTTGACAAGTTTTGCCAAATTAGCATAGCTGATTACATGCCTTTTATAGAGAATATTATAATGTGGATTTAAACCAATCTGTTAATAACTGATAGTGCATAGTAAAATTTTTACTTTCATATTTCATTTCTAATATGTTTCAGGCATGCAAGCTGTTGACAGATGACTATGAGCAAGTTCGATCAGCAGCCGTACAGTTGGTATGGGTTCTTAGCCAACTCTATCCAGAAAGGTAGAGTTTTGCTTCTTTATGTTGTTAGAATTAAGTCTAGGATAAAGGTACAATCCCCTCAGCAATTATTGGTACCCTTATAAAGATTAGCAAAAAGGTTTGTAAAAAAAATCACATTATGGTGAATTAACCTTAATCTCGCACTGAAAAAAAAATTAGGGAAATCTGGGGTCTCATTTATCAAGCGTGCATAAAACAAGCTCTAAACTAGTGTGTATACCAACAGCCGTAAGCACAAGAAAGTTGGGAATTATCAAATGTGAGTACGCACAGCTGTACGAAATGACTGATGATGAATCGCACTCCTTCTAAATTGTGTGCGTGTGCATATTAATTTAAATTTGCATACAGAAACACCCTCAAATTACTTTATTTGGCAAACAACCTTCCTACTACTGCAGAAATCAAGAAAAAGTGGTTTGATTTAAAAGTGTCCTCTAAAAAAGGAATTGCAGCCCACAAAAGACACCTCGGTGCCACGGGAGGAGGCCAGAGTCTTATTTCAGTGTCACCATCGGATGACAAGATAGCGGCAATTATTGGTGAAACGTCAATGAGCGGAGTAATCCCCGATGGTGACACTGAAAGTGCAATCCCATCAACTGCAGGAGAGGCCGAGCCATCCGAAAATGGTTAGAAGGTTTTCAAATGTTTGTGTTGCGATATATTATTCATAGATAAATAACACTCACATTGCAAATGATTTGGATTGTTTATTTAACATTTATTTTATAGATCTGCCAGTTTTGCCAGGTCCTGCTCTGCCTGCCACTTCAGCACGTCCGATGCGTTTCGAGGCACGAGTCCTGACTGATGCGGTTCTGAAAACACAGGAGGAATTAGTGAGAGGCATTGCAAGCATAAAAGAGGAACTGCACCAAATCAGTGTGAACTTGAGGAACATTAGTGATTCACTAAATGCATCATGCTAGTTCAATAAAAGCTCCAATTGATCTCACCATTTTCTCACAATTACTCCTCATTGTGAAACAGATTTAGAACCGTTCGATTATCCCTACTCTTAGTTGCACGGCCACAGCATTTGGCATGGGGTCAAAACCTTCTGCCATGTGGCGATCTTCTTGTATCGGCATCTCATCCAGTGGTATACCGTTTTTAATGGCAATATTATGCAGCACACTGCATGCTTTAACTATATAGCACACCTAAAGCAAATTGATAAATATTGTAGTTATAAAATATAATTAAAACTTAATTTAAATATTTAAACATTCAAAATCTTGTCGGGTTTGTATTGCAATATGCCTCCTCTGCTTGACAGACACAGCCATCGAGCCTTCAGCAAGCCTATTGCATGTTCTACTGTGCTTCTTGTGCGCTCGTGTGCTCGGTTGTAATTCAGCTCCTTTTGGGATACAGGGTTTGCCACTGGGGTCATCAGCCAGGATTTAAGGGCATATCCTCGATCCCCTGCAATGATGTAGATTAACATAAAATACAGTACACTAGATGGTGTTGAGAAGTAATCTAATCGTTACACACTTACCAATAAGCCAGCCTTCTCCAGCAGTGCTTTGCTGAAGACGAAGTCCCACGATGCTGTTCTGCACAACGAAGGAATCGTGTGTCCCTCCCGGGCTGTTACGCGACATTTAGCAGGTTCAAGTGTGCATCGCAGATTACCTGCACGTTAATGGAGTGATAGCCTTTTCTATTTACAAATGCAAATTCATCAACAGTAGGAGCTTTCAGGGCAACATGTGTGCAGTCAACTGCCCCTATTACACTTTGAAATCCTGCGATGTTATAGAAATCGGTCATAATTTTTGTCCTTTCCGCTGCGGTGTTTGGAAACATAATGTACTGTGATGTAAGTGATATAATTGCATGTAAAACGTGTCGCATAATTTGGCTCACGGTGGGTTGAGAAATACCAGACTTGTCACCAATTTCCCTTTGAAATGTGCCTGTGGCTAAAAAGCCAACAGTAGAAAAAACCTGAGTGTGCACGGGGACTGCACTGGTGCGTTTTGCGCTTTGTTATTTAGATGGCATGCCAGAAAAAATTCTTGCCTATAATTTAACCACAAATATCAGCATCTGCAGTTACGTAAATGCTACTGCAACTTTGACTGGAACTATTTTCTGTGATCAGAAACACCAAAAATTGAGCTTTTTGGCAATGAATGCTCAAGGTGGGTTTGGTGCATAAAGAAGGATGGTCATATCGAAAAGAATCTGATCTCCATTTCAAGTATGGTGGACATTCTATGATGTTGTGTAGCTGTTTTTCCTCCAGAGGCCATGGGAACCATTTTAGGGTACATGTCATTACAGACTCCACAAAATACCCAGAGATTTTAAATTTAAATCTGGCTTTGTCTTCTAAGAAACTAAAATTAGGTCATCGTTGAAATTTCCAATAAAACAATAATCCAAAGCACATATGCAAATCAACATTAAAATGGAAACACGATATCAAGCTTATGCCGTGGTCATCTTAGTCTTCAGGTCTAAAACCTATTGAAAACCAGTGGGGTGAGCTAAAGAGGATGGTGCACAAGAGAGGACCTACGACCCTGGATAATCTGGAGAGATTCTGTAAAGAGGAATGGTCTCGGGTTCCCTGCCGTATATTCTCCAACCTTATAAAATTTTATTAGGGAAGACTAAGTGCCGTTTTATTGGTAAAGGAGCTGGTGCCAAGTATTGCAGAGATTCCAAATCTTGAGGCATGTTATGAGTTTATTAAAACTTATCTCTTGATGAGGAATTCTTTTTTTTTTTTCTTCAGAATAAACTTACCTCAAAGGTTGATTTACTCAAAAATATATTGTAGTAATCACCAGTGTGTGGTAGTGTGTATTTTGTTAGTGAATAAGAGAGGGCTTTCATTTTTCTGAATGCTGGGCCATGTGCTTAGGTTTTCATAAAGTGAATAAATGCATGTTGGGGGTCAGATAGTTAGCAAACTCTTTGATAGCAAGAGGAGTTTTTGTGTGTTTGTTTTGTTATGTGATAGTATAAAAATGCAATGTTGATGCCCTAAAAGGTGTTTGACTGCTTCCTATGTATATAGGAAACTTTTCATGTCTCAAGTCAGTTAAACAAAGAGGTATTCCTCCTCACCTTACTTCAAAAAATTAAAATGTAATAATGTAAGTATGTCATGGCATAATAGTGCAGTTCATAGTTATTTTTTATTTTCTGTCAAATTCCAACATTTTTAGAAATTTTATTTATACATTCATTGACCTTTGGCACAGTAGCAGCAGGGTTTTATTACTCCCTTCTCTTTTATTTTTTGGGGATGGGGCATAGATATGAAGGCGAGCAGAAATAAAAATAGCTTTATTATTAATATAGTAACTACACATTATTTGTCAACATTTTTCTCTTCTCTTTCTTTTTAAGCATTGTTCCGATTCCATCGTCAAATGAAGAAATCCGTCTGGTAGATGATGCGTTTGGTAAAATTTGCCACATGGTTAATGATGGATCATGGGTTGTTAGAGTTCAGGCTGCAAAACTGTTGGTGAGCCTTTTATACTTTTTTTAATGCATGTTAAAAACCATGTGAATTTAAAGTTAAATAAATTTGCCAACAGCCTTGTACTAAATGACAGCAGGTTTACTATGATTGCTATTTCTTTGACATAACTTGATTAATGAGTCTTTTTTTTTTTCACAATTGCTATTGGACATAACTTGTTATATTTGTTGAATAATTTACAGGGTTCGATGCAGCAAGTCAGTGTGCATTTTCTAGAGCAAACACTGGACAAAAAACTTATGTCTGATCTGAGGGTATGTATAGAGGTTGTTTATTTGTTCACATCTCATCTAGATGAGGCATGGTAGAGTCAAGCAGAGTTTAAGACCCCTGTAATTATGATGTAAAAAGACTTTTTTTTTTTAAACAGAGGAAACGTACTGCACATGAAAGAGCCAAGGAGCTTTATAGCTCAGGGGAATTTTCTTCGGGTCGTAAATGGGCCGATGATGCTCCAAAGGAGAAAATAGACACTGGTGCTGTAAACCTGATAGACTCGGGAGCTTGTGGAGCATTTGTTCATGGGTTAGAAGATGAGATGTTTGGTACGGTTGTCTACCTGTTATATCTTATAAGCTGTATTTTTATAGGCAAAGTTCTATGAGAGTTGTGTTATAAGCACAGGATATTTTTGCAAAGGTACAAGTTAGGTTTACATGGAGCTATAGTTTCTCATGGCACCACTGTTCAAAAATGTGTCTGTGAAACTTGTAGAAGACACCATATTGGTTTTCTACTAGTATTATTCCTGATTTGGGCCTTTTCTAACTCTAGACCCAACATACTGCATTAACTTACCACTTTTTAAAAATGTACCATTTTCATTTTTATTATATTATTAAACAGATTTTTATTGTTCAAACTGTAGGTTTTCTTATAGCATTGCAGCAATTGTAAATATCAGGAAGACTGAGTGATCTGACGAGAAAAATGTGTTTCATCAGTACTGTAGAGAGCTGAATTGACAAATCTTTTCTACTGTGATTCACATAAGGTTTTTAGGTTTTCTGCTTCAGCATTCATTAAACTTGAATGTGAAATTGAAAGTAAAACACAGAGATATAAGGGTTAGTATGAAAGATATAACAGAAAATAGCAAAAGTTGCATAGATGTCCTGATATTCTAAAAAACATCATTCATTTTTCCAGGATGTATACAATTGAACTGTTCTCTGCATAACTTTTTTCTTACAGTACAAAATGTTTACATGACTTAATACATTGTAAATCTTTAACTAAAAAATGTTTTACATATGTTTTTTTTTTTTCTTTGGCAGAAGTGAGGATTGCAGCTGTAGAGGCTGTTTGCACCTTAGCCCAAGCATCTGCTTCGTTTGCTGAAAAATGCCTAGATTTCCTGGTTGATATGTTTAATGATGAGATTGAGGAAGTAAGACTACAGTCCATCCATGTTCTACGGCAAATCTCCAGTCAGATTACACTGAGAGAAGACCAGTTGGACACTGTGCTTGCTGTACTAGAGGTATTTTTTTTTTTTTACACCACTACCAGAACATGTTATATTTTCCAGGTATGCTGTACATTCCCATAGGTTTAATTTTGTTTTCAGCTTTACTGTGAGTGCCAGTTGTTGTTTTCATTTTCCTGTCGTATCTTCAGGTTAACCTTAAGAAATGTATTAAAAAATAGCCTACCAGTCATATTGATAAGACCATCTGTTGTTGCAACTTTTTGATCTAATCTCAGTTTTAGAAGCTATGGTGACTTTATGGAAACTTTAAAGTTTTTGCTTATGTATTCTTTTTAGATATGTTTTGAATGTTAACACTCACGTATCTTCTGTTTTTTAAAGTTTAATTTCTCATGTTTAGTATATGAGTTGTTGTAAAGCAGTATACTCGTAGCATTAGGTGTGTTTGTGTACCAGAACATGCTGCTGTAATAAAAAACTTGTTCATTATCACTGATTTTTTTTTTTTTTAACCTCCCTATGTTTTAAGAGTTACTAAGTTTGCATACATATTTGTTTTTACTCCATGCAAGAGTATGTTAACACATTGTGGCACTGTGCTTTCAGAGATTCACTGCATATTATTAAAGCATTGGTTTATGAAGAAGACCAGATTACTATAAGATCTGTTTCATGAAAAATGCACACCTTTAGACCAAAAATAAGAACTTAGAAAGTCATCTTGTTTATTTCAATTCATTTGGTGCTTGAAAATAGTTATATGGTGCTTTTACCATATACTAAATGTTTTGTTATATTGTTGTCTATTCACATGGGACATTAAACTAAAAGAAAATCTTGAGACAAAAAAAAGAAATCCCCATGTAGTCTTTCTATGGTCTACCTGTATAGTAAATTATTAAACAAAGTATTTTCCAGGGAACACTGTCTTCATGCTTGTCTTGAGGTTTGAAAAACCTGCGGCCATTGTTATTATTATACGCTTCATCATGTTATGGCTGCAGAATAAATGAAGATGTGTTCTGTCATATACAGGACTCTTCCAGGGATATCCGAGAGGCTCTGCATGAACTTCTGTGCTACACAAATGTTTCCACAAAGGAATGCATTCAGTTGGCTCTGGTGGAGCTACTGAAGAACCTTTCTAAGTACCCAACAGATCGCAACTCTGTCTGGAAGTAAGTGACCCTTTTTGACCTGATGTTCCAGCAAAAGCAAATTAATTTTAAAAGATATAGCCCACAAACATCATAGCCCTATCCAGTTTAAGCTCTAAAAAGCTGAAGGAAGTCCCCTCTATCCCAACACACAAAAATGGCAGTTCAAGGACTTGGAGATCAAATCTGTCTTTAACAGGTACACTCTTAAGCAGGTTAACTAAACAGTAATGGATTTTTTGTTTACAGGAAAAAATTAACACACTATATAGAAGGGTCTATATTAAATAATGATTTTTCCATTGTTGGTGGTAGTGTACTCAATTAGTAGAGCAGCACCTTATGAAGCAGTGTATACGTGAAACTTTGAATATATCTACCCACTGCATCTTTGAGGTAATGCCATGCAGTTCTACAAGTAAGCAACAAACCAGTATTACATGAGAGTGACATTCCACAAGGTAAAAAAACATAACTGACAAATAAAACTGCTTTGTGCAATGTTAACAATTTAGCAGTGACAGAAAATATAGCTGATTAATACTTAAGTATAACATAACCTGTAACAGCGCACTACATGATCATGTGCAGTGAATGCACTTGACTTGAGCATTCATAGTTTTCGTACATTCTCTGTACATTTAGTATTCATTTACTCAGTGGTTGATGCGCTTATTGCTTCCTGAGCAGCTCTTCTTTTCTCCACCCTAGCGGCCCACTTCTTCTTTTCTTTCGTCAGCATGTTTTCGTGTTAAAAATGAGTAAGTCGGTGTTTGTGTTGCAATCAATTCGTACGTTTTCTTTAATTTTTAAATTTAGGTTGGCACTTAACTCTTCAATCCGCCTCAAGAATGATTTAAGATATGAAGAGGTAGGGAAAGTGACCGTGAAGGTGGTAGGGATGAGAATGGCGCCGGTACACATGCGCCGCACGGCCGCTGTACTAGCTGCGGCTGAGAGTTCATTCTACAAAAAAATAAATAGATGGATAACCTTGGAGGTCAATCATCACCCCAAAAGTGAATAGTAGACGTCACATAGTATATGTGTACCAAATATCAGGTCAATAGGTCAAATCGGTTTGCGAGCTACAGTTGATTTAAAATCCTGGACAGCCACGATAGTCTATTATATATAAAGATAAGCTAATGTGATTTAAAGGTAGCCTGAGTGATATGAGGAATTGTTCATTTCAAGGTGCTGTTACGGCCTTTATATCACAAGGGTAATCTTCTCAGATGGTATAGTCATGGAATGTAAACACATGCAATTTATTTCAACATTTTTGCACATTATTTTTTTTATGCACTTCTGTCACATTCTCTGCTGTTCTGCTGCATTCACAACCCGAAAAACAGAAACCCATCCTGTTGATAAGAAGAGGTGTGGTGAATAGCACCTTAGTCCAAAACTCTCAAAAATTGTTTGTTTGTTGTGGAAGCATATTCTGTTAATATTCAGTAATTTGAATATAAATATAGTCTTAAGAATGCATCTTCAATATCCATTATATAATTAGTTGCCCAATATACTTCAGTAGTTTTAATTTGTTAATATTTTAACATCTAAAATCATCTGTGTAATAAACATTTTAAACTTCATAGCAAAATTTGTTGTCTAACTCTGAATAATTATTGGTGTGGCATGTTGTCTTTATTTGTATTTGTTTAAAATTGTCTGTGGCATAATCCATACTTTTTTTTTTTTTTTTTGACAGGTGCCTGAAGTTCTTAGGGTCCAGGCACCCTACTCTTGTTTTACCTTTAGTCCCAGAGCTACTAAGCACACACCCATTTTTTGACACTCCTGAACCAGATATGGATGATCCAGCTTGTATCCTTTGTGTGATTTTATTGTAGTTATAGTAGACTGTTTGCTAAAGAATCTAAAAACCGTGCTAATTAATAAGTGCTTTATTAATTAATTTGTGTTCTTCCCACATATTTAACAGATTTACTATTGAAGACCAAAGAAGTTTAATTTGATCTTAATCAATAGTCTTTATATTCCAATAAGGTCATAAACTACTTTGTTCAAAGTTATAAGCATAAACTAAGACATACTGTTAAATGAGCAACCTAGTATACTTGAAAGTACACCATGTAACACATGAATATAAAGTCTGTCTTATGTTTTTTTGACACAATTGTGGTATGTCGTGTCAATTGTTAAAATTACAGGAAATTACATGTGTGTTCACAGCACCTTCATTCATGCAAAATTGTAAATCTCATATTAGTTCTAACATTTTAGTTTTGTTTTTTTTTTAATTTAAAACGGCCCTATGCTTAATAACATAGTGCATGGTCCGTGTACTTTTTGGTATTTAAAATTTCATTTTAGAAGCAAACATGAAAAAATATAAATGAAAGGAATTTTCAGATTTAGATTTTTGATTAAAGAATAAGGTATTTTGTAATTCTGTGGTAACAAATAGCAGTCATAAACTTAAAATTACACATACTTTTCTGGATTTATTTGTGATTCAAATAATGAAAGTGTTATAGCTCAAAAACAACAAAACTAACGCATTTTCATTGTCTGAAAACGGAGGTACTTCTTCTTCTGCGCGATTTTTGAAGACACGTGCGAACCTCCCAACGTATTCCTTACAAGACATCGATCAACAGCCTTGAAGTTACACTGCATGGCATCAGCAGAGGATGGACCGTTACGTTGTTTTTCAGAACAGTAAAAGAGTGACACTCCAGGACGGGGACACTGAGTCGCATTTTTCAGGTAAAAATACAAGCTTTGCAAACTTTGCTTCATTGATGTAACAGCTCTTATATGAACATTATTGTTGTTACTTACTGTGAAACAGCCAACATTTGGTGATTTCTTATACTAACTGTAAGTCTGGCAATTTTTAGAGTGCTAGCATTTTGAATGGTTGCTCATTGACTTTTACCGGCTACTAAAGCTAGTAAACGTTTCGAGTATTAACAGTGCGCAAAAGTGTAACACGTTAGTAGAGCAACGTGATTTACAGAAAGTTTTCTTAACATGTGTTACATTTGTCAATGAGGAACCATTCACACATTTACACACATTCAAAATGCTAGCACTATAAAAATTGCCAGACTTATTGTTAGTAAATGAAATCACCAAATGTTCGCTGTTTCACAGTAAGTAATAACAATAATTTTCATAAAACAACTGCTACATCAATGAAGCAAAGTTTGTATTTTTACCGGAAAGATGTGACTCCGTTTTTCTGTAGTCATGTCCTTGTCCCAGAGTGTCACTCTTTTAGTGTTCTGAAAAAAAAACGTGATGATGCTGATGCCAGCGTAACTTCAAGGCCGTCGGTCGATATCTTGTGAGGAGGATGTTGGGAGGTTCGCACGTGTCGTCAAAAATCATGCAGAAGAAGAAGTACTACGGCTTCAGACAACAAAATCGTCTTTTTGTTGTTTTGAGCTATTACACTTTCATTATTTGAATCACAAATAAATCCAGAAAAGTGTGTGTAATTTTAACTTTATGACTGCTATTTGTTATCACAGAATTACAAAATACCTTATTTTCTCTCATTTTATTCTTTAATCAAAAATCAAAATCTGAAAATTCCTTTCATTTTCGTTTTTTCGTTTTTGCTTCTAAAATGAAATTTCAAATACCAAAAAGTACACGGACTGTGCATATGTATAAATATGGCTATAATTCTCTTTATACGTACTTCTAGAGAACTTACTTCAGTAGTGATATTATTTTTTGGATTATTTTACACTCCATATTATGGCATTAGGCAAAAAGCATATGAAAAATGTAAGACTTTTTGAAACTTGCCTAGTCATTTTTTAATATAAATTTGTTGCTGTATAATGCGCTTCTTCATTTGTTTTCCTGAGGTGTGCTTTTACTTTTTTTTTTTTAAACTAAAAAAAACTAAAGGTTTGCGATTTCTGGAAATTTTTGTTGTTAAAAGCACACAACTGCATATTGTCAAAAGATGAAACACAACAATGTTTGATCTTCCATCCATCTTTTTTCCAATTTGTTTTTTCTCCCAACAGTGAATAGGTAGGAAGTCGAACTTAAACACGGCTGCCCCGTTTGTTCTTGGTGGGCGACTAGTAATGCATCAAGCGGTGACCTGGTTGTGGCTGAATGGAGGCCATTGAGGGTGAACGGGGCGGCGGGGGGTAGCATTGTAGTGTGCCTCGGTTGGCTGCCTGTTGAATGGGGACAATGGTGGGCAATTCACGACCTGCCTTTGGCCGCACTGTGTTCATACTTGGTGGGCAGACGCTGCAGGCAGCATACTGTAGTGGAGGTGACTGTGTGGTGGGCGAATGGTGAATCGCCCCTCACAGCCCCCATTCATTCTCAATAGCAAGCTTGCTTGCACTGTTACGCACATAGCAGGAAGTTGTCTCTTGTCAGTACATCAGACGTGTTGACAACGGGTGCCTTCCTGCTGTGATAGTGTGTACAGTGCTGTGCAGAAGAGCTCATCTTAACCTTTTGTCTTCACCCTTCAAGAATATCTCTGAAACACAAATCTGATGCAAGTGCTGGTGATACAGTAAAGAAGAGAAAAACCATTACCATTGAAAATAAAGTAGAAATAACAAAAAGGTCAGAGAGAGGTGAAACTCGATTATTCATTGGCAGAGCACTTGGTTACAGTAAGTCAAAAATAGCATTTATTAAAATGAAGTACCTGTTCTGACTTCCATACAAACTCAACTTAAGTACAAACCTACAGTCCCTATCTTGTACGTAACCTCGGGACTGCCTGTATTTGCCGCCAAGTAATAAAATTGAAAGTTAGGTAGAACCATGCCACCTTCTGCCTTAGGTCTTTGTAGGGTTGATGCTTTTGAATTCCAAATAAATTAGGTTATAATTGAATATAATTTCTTAAAAAAATATTTATTGATGAATATTGGAATTCTTTGAAATAGAAAAAAAAAGCTTAGGAAGGATATTCAACTTGACAGTGTTAATTCTTCCAACTTAAATGAAATGAAGGGTAGACCATCAGTGCAAGTCTTGTTTAAGGTTTCTCATGCAGACAGCAAAATTTTGTTGACAAAAAGCTTTATGTTTACTTGTGATGTTTACCCCTAGGTATTGAAACGGATCTCCAATGATAAAGGAAAGGTGTCCAGTCTAATATTGTGTGCTAGAGCGTTCACTGAAAAAAGCATACTTTTATTCAAATTAATTTTAAGTCTAGAAATCTTTTGAAATTCTGCTAGTACTTTTAGGACTGCAGGCACAGTATTTTGTTGATCTGATATAAATTATATATATATAATATATATTGTACCATATCATCTGATTTAGTGATATTTTCTGTTTAAGTCCCTTGATTGTCCCCTTTATCTCATAAGCATTTTAAAAGTGAAATGCAAGTGGCTCAGTGGCGATTGCAAAAAGTAGTGGTGACAGGAGACAATCCTTGTCTAGTACCATGTTCTAGTTTGAAGCAGTGTGAAATAATGTTTTTAATACGAACTGCAGCTTCTGGACTGGTATACAGTAGTTTGATCCATGCACATATGTTCAGGTCAAACCCAAATTTCTCCAATGTAGTGAAAAGGTAGTCCCATTCAACCATATCAAATGCTTTTTTTGCATCCAATGATAACATCATCTCCGGGGTGTTAGACTCTGTGGGTGAATATATTACATTAAACAGGCATAGATTGGAAACTAAATGTCTATCTTTAATAAATCCAGTTTGGTTTTGTGATATTACTTAAGGAAACACTTTCTCCATCATTCTAGCTAGAACTTTAGGGAGTATCTTAACATCAATATTCAAAAGTGAGATTGGTCTGTATGATGAACATTATAGTAAGTCCTTATTTTGCTTATGAAAGAAAATTAATGCTTGGTGAAAAGTTTGAGGTAGAATTGTGTTGTCTGTAGTTTCTGTAAATGTTTCTAATAAAAGAGGATTTTACTTTAATTGAGAATTTTTTTATAAAATTCGGCAGGGTAGCCATCAGGGCCTGCTGCTTTCCCACTCTGAAGTGAGTTTACAGCATCTAGTAATTCTGAGAGTGCCAGAGGTTTATCCATTTCCACAGCGCTACTAGTATCTAGCTGTGGTATCTATAATGCATTCAAAAACACATTAGTGTCTTGTCTTATTTAAACTGAATAGAATATAAGGACTTACAGTAGTGTCTAAATGTGTGCATTATATTTATGTTAAATGATTTTGTCTGTAATTACTTGTATTGATTTGCAAAATTCCTGTTTGTGGATTTGTTGAGCTAAGATCTTATTAGTCTTCTTTTTGTGTTCATAGTAGTGATGTTGTGATTTAAAAATGAGTTGTTCTGTTTATTTTGTTGTCAAGAGGTTGAGTTCTGAATGCAAAGCCTGTCTTTTCCTATGAAGTGCCTAATTTGGACACCTGGCATGTTTTTGATCTATTCTGGTAATTTCACTGTTTAGCTCTGATACCTTCTTGGTTTCTGATTTTATTTTTGTGGGAAAGATGTGAAATGATCTATCTTCTTAAGAAAGCCTTCAGAGTTTTCCAGAGGATGTATTGCTCTCTTAAAAAAATAAATAAATCTATCTGCCTGCTTGTACTGTATATAAATTCTGTACAATTCTCGTCTGCTAATAAAAGTGGGTTAAGACACAAGCTGCGAGATGAGTATGTGGGGCTTAATGATTTCAGCTCCATGATCAAATGGGCGTGGTCAGAGATTACAATAGCGTCTTACTTGCAAGATTTAATCGTGGGCAAGAAATTATCTATAAAGAATCAATTCTTGAGTAACTGTGATGTTCTGGATAATAGAAGGAATATGCTCTTGAATTTGGGTTTAGAAATCTCCAGGGATCCGATAAGTTGTGATCAGTTACAAACTGTGTAATTGTTTTTGCAGTGTTAGATGTCATCGCCTAAACCAAACAAGCCCCCCAGGAGTGGTGTATAAGGATTAAACTAAAGATATCTATTGACAATACAGCCCAAGTATTATAAACATAAAATCTAAAACAGTCCTGAAAAAGTAAACCCAGGGAATGATGTTAAACAGTTGCCTTGGATAAGCAGATAACGTGTGATAGAAAGTCCTAATACAATAGACCAAGGGTATGATGTTTAAACAGTCCCCTTTGGGGGATGAAAACAAAAAAAACACATACACACACACACACCACACATATATATATATATTTATATATATATATATATATATATATATATATATATATATATATATATATATATATATATATATATATATATATATATATATATACACATACATACATGCATATAATTGTAATTAAAACAGACAAAGAAAATAAAAATTGGCCGTTAAGGAAATAAGATGTGTAATTATGGCACCAGTCTCATTGCGAGAGGATCAAACAGCAGGTAAGATCTTCTTTGCCTTGCCAAGACACGATATGACTCACAATCATATTTCAAAAAGTTTGTGGATCAATTTTGTTAGCTTTTTTCCTAAAAATGTAGAACTTTCCTTGGATGTCCATTTTCAGTTTGGCAGGATACAAGAGGCTGTATCTGATTTGGGCTTTCCATAAGCGCTGTTTAATGTTGTAAAATGCGGCAAATTTAGTAGCTGTTGAAGATGAGAAATCGGGGAAAATCTGAATGCAATTATTTTCTAATGTAATCTCATTTCTGTCTAAGAAGTAACATTATATTTAATTTAAATTATAACTTGTCAAATGCACTATGAGACTCCTAGATTTTGAGGCATTCGATCCATGTATTCGGTAAGCTGTTCTGCTATCTCAGTGTTTGATTTGAAGTCCTCTCAAATTATTTTAGAGAATAGTTCAGCGATAAATTTCACTGGGTTTGAAATTTCATGGTTTTCAGGGTGACTTTCGATTATGGTATTATTCCTTCTGTATCCATCATCCAGTGCAGCTAGTCTGCCACTGAGAACTTTGCATTTGGAATTTGCAGCCATTGCTTTTCTGTCACTGGTAGATGCTAGTTGTTCAACTATGTCAGTACGAGTTGTGAACATTTGCTTAACATCTTCAAACTGAGCACCAAGTGCTCTAGATTTATTCTCAAACTCGGGTGCATTTTCCTGTATTTTTTACTTTATTTTTTCTAGCATACTTTTAAAGGTTGCCTCAAAGTGTTTCTTCTTGTTTGTCTTGTGTATATCTTTTATTTCTTTCTTTATATCATTTATACCCTTCCTTATATTATTCTTGAGTTCCTTTATGACCCCCACAAGAGCGGTGGCCATAGGGGCAGTCGTCGCCTTCAGATCGTTTTGGTCTTCTCCGTGCTCTGCAGGTGAAGTAGCAAGCCAAATTAGAATAAATATTGCTGGCTTGCTAGGGGTAGTTGACAGCGCTGAAGGTAAGGCCATTTTCAGTTTCAGTGAACCTTCTGAAATCATGGAGTACTCGTGGCCCGAATCGCTTGTATTTTCACTCCCACTTTCGCTCTTGGCGGAGACAATACAGGTCAGGTCCCGGGAAGTCTGTGGTTTTGTCTATCTGTTCCAGGTCAGTCTCTGTACCTTGAGCTTGAACTTTAGGCCTGTGTAGGCTTGGATAAAGCTTTAACGGTCTTTTACGTTTCTTTCTGAGCCTTTTTTCTGTCACCCATGCTTATATATGCTTGCATATACTGTAATTGAAACCCCTCGGGTTTTACCACAGCTGCTAACGGAGTTCCGTTTCAGACGTCTATCTCCCACAACGGATGAGACGCAAATTCTTAATTAAGATTTCCTTTCATTTTATACTCAATCATGATCTTTTGCTTTCAGAAAAAAAATTATAATGCTTTCAATGTTTTTTACTTACCTTGACACTTATGTTTCAGACATAGCCGTTCTAGTCCTGGTATTCAATGCTGCCAAGTCATGCCCCACGATGTCTGCCCTTTTCTCTGATCATACATTTAGGCATTATGCCTATTTAAGAGACAGTCTGTCACACCTTGTTCCTCCTCTAAGGGTAAGAAATAAAATAAAGTGCCAAAATGTAGCAGACTGTGTTTTGTGGAAGAACTACCATGGTGGTATAGCATTTTTAATTGGACATTATTTACTTTCCATTAAAATCTTGCTTTCTAAATGCAACTAATAGAGATTGTGGCCAATAAGGGAGCGTCTCAAACCCCAGACACAACTTCATGGCTTAGAAGTCTCAGGTTCAGAAGACTTATTTTTTATTGAGCCAAGTACATTAAACTGGCTTTTTGTTTAACAATACAATATTCATTACTTCACTTTGCTTTTCTTTCTTTCTCATCCATGATGAGCTTTATCCATCCTCTATATCAGGGCTGGCAGCACTTTTGCTGCCACAACATTGCACAGAGGAAGTATTTCTGGGTCAGGTGGAACCCTTAGCCAGGAATAAAAAAACAAATGGGGATACCTGCTCTGTTGTCTGCAGCCCCCACTGGTGTCATCCATAGCAAACTGCAGGGCGTATGGAATGGAATACAACATTCATATTGACAACAGGTGTGTATGTAGGTGATTCAACAAAGGAAGGCTGCCACCTAGAGCACTGGCAGAGTATTTTGTCCTGATAGATGGTCTCTCCCATCTTCCGTTATACAGGCCTTCTATACAGCACATTCTGTTTGGGAAGCCAGTCCATCCCTGCCTTCTATTACAAGATATATCAGTAATATAGTTAGATGAGCTTTGACAGTCATTATTTCATAAATAAACTTTTTCCATTCAATTTTGAATTAAATGTATATTTAGGACCATTTTTTTTCCTTTTGAAGGAGCTCAAGCCAAATAAAAGAATCTTCAAACTTTGACAGAGAGAGAGCATATGACAAGTCAGACAAACAGAAAACAAAAAGTAAACATTTTACAATGTGAACTGAAAAACTAAGCCATAAAAAACTTTGGTCGAAATGCTACTTTGGATTGTTACTATGTATATAAAATTTTAATTGACTTGGATTAAATGAGTTTTACATATTTATAATTAGAAGCAGTTGTGCTATTTATTTAAGACCTGACACAATAATCTGTTTATAGTGTATGAAGTATTATTTAAGAATATCAATTCCATCTAAAAATTTTTTTTTAATTTTTTGATTGTAAAAAATCTGTCATTTTTCTCTTTATTCATAACATTGTGTTATTCTTTGTTTAGCTGCCTGGCAGGAAGTTAACTTGTGTATCAGATCTAGAAAGTGTAGCCTCCAGTGAAGAATCTTCTCAGCAGTTCCTCCAGCAAAGTTTGGAGAGAGTTTATATTATCCAGCACCTTGAAGCACAGGGAACCCTGGAGCTTCTTGACTTCACTATCCGGTAAGGAATAAACCAGTTTTAGTATTAAGAGTGCTTAAATTAAGATGAAGGTTTGCAGAACACAAATCTATCTTGAATTTAACTGTTGGTAAAAAATCCAGTCTTGATTACAATGTCCTAAAAAGGTATTAACCCGTACTAGATGGAATGTTTGTCATTTGTGGGATGTATGCAAACATGATCATGTTTACTGTGAGCTATTAAGAGGAGATGGTTTACACTGTGGGAGAAATAGGCAAATCTAAGTTTTATATACAAAAAAAAAACGAGTACCATGTACTATGAGGCAGAACTGTACTAACACATTATCCTTGGCTATCAAGAATATAATTAATCTATATACACAACATCTATTCATTTTTAGACCTCCGTAATCCAGAACATGGTTGTGGCAACATCAGTCACAAGGCTGGACCCAACCCTGGACAGTGCACCAGTCTATTGCCAAACATACTTGCTTACATGGGGCTATTTTGCAGTAATTAGTTAAACTAAATTGCATTTTTTGGAATGTGGGAGAGAGGTCAAAGTAATCTGGACAAAAACAGCATCAGGACAGGTTAGGGAGCATTCACTGATACAACGTGTTCCAACACCCAACACACGACAAAACGGCTCAGGATTGTGTCCATTCTCACCCTCCAGAAATGACTATCTGTTGCAGCCAGGTGTTACGTGGGTATCCCCTTGGCCTGGTCCAGCCACTCTGGTCCTCAGCAACGAGGGTCCTGCAAGCTGGATCACCCTTCAAGAAATTGTGCCACATGGCTGTAGTGCCGTAACTTTCACTCCCTCACAGTGCAGGTAATGTGCCTCATTCGGGACTCCATGAGCAACTGCTTATTTCACACAAAGTCAGACCAGCTATACCCAAGGATTCACTGAAGAGACATGGTACCAAAGGAGTCCAGTATTTGTCTCAGGCCCCTGGATAGCATCCATGTCTTACAGCCATATAGCAAGACAGGAAACACCAGGACTCTACAGACTTGGACCTTAGTGCTTTTGCATAGATATTGGGACTGCCACACACCCCTTTCCAAGAGACATCATGACCCTTCAATGTTTGCTCAATCCGTGTACCGACTCCATAGTAAGTCGCCAGAGGCGTGAATGTCACTGCCAAGGTAAGTAAACCTCATGACAAGGTCGACACTCTCTCCGCAAACGGACACACTGTTGGTGGCTGTGCCTAAGAAGTCATTAAAGGCCTGGATCTTGGTTTTTATCCAGGACATGAGCCCAGATGCTCAGATATCTTGCTCAGTCTCTTGGGAGCCCCAATCAGAGCCTCCAATGCCAACAATGCTGTGATCTTCACATAGTCAAAAGTCATGATCAGTGAATCTTTCGTCGTCAGCAGATGCCACACAGCCGCTGGACCCCACGACCTTGCCCAACACCCATTCCATGTAAGCATTGAAGAGAGTAGGAGCAGAACACACCCCTGATGCACTCCAGTATCAACTGGGAAAAACGCAGAGGTTGTGTGTGTCCACTCTGCACAGCACTCACAGTACCTGTGTACAGGCCGGCAATGATCTCCAGCAACCCTGAGGGGATCCTGCAAAGACCCAGGATGTCCCAACAGGGCAGCTCGATCAACTGAGTCGAACACATTATGAAAATCGGAAAAAGCTGTAAAGAACTCTGCCAATTATTAAGGTTTGTGCTCCATTAGAAACTCGGTACAATGATGTGGTCGATGGTAGACTTCTTGGGCATAAAACCAGACTGCTCTGGTCACTGCTGGATGAGCAAGTGATCACGGATGCCATTGAGGATGACCCTAGAAAGGACTTTACCCAGTACCAAGAGCAGTATTTTTCCCTTGTAGTTGCTGCAATCCAGGCGATCACCCCTTTCCAGACAAAGATAAGTCCCATTTTCCAGTCAGTTGGGATGATGCCAGTCTCCCAAATAGAGCAAATATTGCTTGCAATGCCATAAGGACAGCCTTACCACCAGCCTGAAGAAGTTTCCCCTGGATACCACAGATCCCTGCAGCTTTCCCTACCCTCAGGTGGTTCACCCCCTGTGCAATCTCAGTAAGATTGGGTGGTTCACAGCTAATTGGAGGATCAGCCTCAAGAAGTGTGGACCCAGAGATATCCAACGTCCTAGCCAGAGGATCAGTTTTAAACAGCTGCTCAAATTAGCTAGCCCACAACTGGTCACAACTGCAGTGTCAGCTGTAAGGACCGTTCCATTAGTCACCCTGATAGAGCCTCTCTGAGGAACAGATTTGGATGTGTGTAAAGCTTTGATTCTTTTTATATGAACATAGATGGTGTGTCACTTGCTCGCGGATTCCTCTAACAAACGCCACCTTATCTGCCCTCACAGCCGTCGTCCTCAGTTCTCCGTACAGGCTAGAGTTGTCATCAAACTGTGCACTACGTTTCCTCTCGATGATATCCAGAGTGCCCTGCGAGATGAAACCCCTCCTTCTGAGAACACCGGTAACACCGACACATCCCTCGGCAACCTTCAGGGTCTTGTCACGGAAGGTCTCCCACTCAAATTAGAATTAGCAGTCACACCCAAATTCATAGGTTTGTCACACAAACTGCATGCAAACTTGTCAGAAACGGCTTAATCTTGGAGTACGGGCAGGTCCAGCTTCATTTTCCTAGTAGGTAGTAACCTAATGGACCTAAGCTGGATCTTCAGAGTAGCAACAAGTCTGTGGTCAGAATTAACAAACTGGGTACTTCTGTAGACCCTGCAGTTTTGTAAGATCCTTCAGCTTCTGCCCACGAGGATGTAATCGACCTCCTTCACTGCATCACTAGTATTGGAGTACCAAGTCCAGCGATGTGGCTCAGGGCGCTGAAACCAGGATCCAGCAATTCACACCCCCCAACCTTTTGCAAAGTCAAGGAACATGGAGCCACTTTCACCACAATCCTCATAGCCAGCCCTGTCAGTGCCAGTGTTTGCATTGAAGTCACCCATGACCAGAGGAGCATCACCTCGCTGGCACCAATTAAGCACTGAGCTAAGTTGTGAATAAAATGTCTCCCTCACAGAGACATCACTTACAGCGGTGTTGTAATCAGACTCTCATAATAAGCTTGTTGAAAGGAGTGACATCGGACACCACCGGAAGAAGCCTATCCGCTAGAGCAACAGGGACTCCCAGAGTATGACCGCAATCAGAACGACCAAACCAATAAAAGGTGTACCCACCTGCAGAGATCTAGCCAGTCCCAGGTCTGTGCTCCTTCGAGAGTGCCGCCACTGAAATGTGGATTTTGCAAAGGTCCTCTGACAGCAGAGGAAGATGATCATCATGCCGGAGACGTTCCACACACCTACCCAGATGGGCTGCCTCAAATTGGGAACCAAGGCAACACCTCCACACCATGCCAGGTCTGATCCCCAACAAGCCTGACCCTATTAGTTTTCTGACTGTTTTGATTCTTCCGGGGATAGGGTTCCCAAGGGCTATCCCCCTTCACCTTCAAAATACATGCAGCATTCCAATGGGCCACTGCAGCAGAGTTAACTTCCATGGAGAGCAGAAAGGAATAGTGTCTGTCATCTCAGAGCTGTGTAAAGCTTTTTTTTTTTCTTTTTCTTTTTTTTTTTTAAATGGTGACTGGAGTGCCAATCCTGCCAACAATCTCCATGATTTCCCAGCAAGTTGGAGGACCTCTTGCTAGGCCAGATACAGTTTGTCATACCCATATCCTGCCGACTCAAAACATGCAAAGGTCATCCAGACCTTTCTGGATGAGGATTCAATCCCTGGACTTGTGAACTGTAAAGCAGCAGTACAGGCAATTGCATTACCGTGTGTATTCTTTAAATATTGTAATATTTGCTAATATTCACAAATATTTACAGGGACCTGAAGAGGCTTGGAGAGCTCCAGCCAGAGCTTGCGGGAGCATCTGACTTTTCTGCTACATATCTTCACTGTCAGCTATTGCTTATGAAGGTAAGTAGCGCAAAGAAATAATGTAATGCAACAGCCATGAAAGAAGATTCACAAAATAATTAAAATCTTCAATCTTGTATCATATGTAGGGCCTGCAGGAGAAGTTGTGGAACATTTCTGCCCCGTTATATGTAAAACAGAATGCAATGGCCTCTGCTGTGGTTCAGCAAGTAAGGACAAAGTTACTGAAATTATTATGTGAATTGTTTGCTTCTGCAACAAGACTCAGCTTTTTTTTTTCTCCATGGGGTTTCACAGATTTTTAATGAGATCCGCAACTTTAAAATGGCTGGTGTGCCAAAGAACTTTGGTTGTGCTTGAGATTATTACCTATCTGGAACCTGAATTCCGAATCCAGTCTTCAGCAGGGTCTTATTATTACTGTTTCCTCCATATTGACAAATGCCACAATCCCTGCCAGTGTAACATTGTGTCACTGACACCAAACTGTACAAAACCCGTACAAAAAGTTTTATAGAAAGCCCCAATAATCTAAATGTATACTAATGTACCTCACTATACAAGGAAACTTTAGAGCATCATGTGCATCTTCTTTTTTTTTTTTTTTTTTTTCTTTTCAGTGATCAAAACTGAAATTGTAACTTTTTTTTTTTAGGGCATATTAGCTTTAATTGGATGTACTTCTAGTTTACTTTTATGTTTAGCAAAACAAACTCATTGTGAAACTGTTTCTGTCAGATTTTGGAGGAAACTTACAAGCTGGAGTTTCTGTATAGTGGCCTTGAGAACCGACAGGTGGCTATTATTCACCATGTGAGACTACAGGCTAAAGCACTTCAACTTGTCCTTAGTGCACGCACTAGCCGGGGGTAAGCTGCAGTGTTTTTGTTTTTTGAATTTTGTTTTTTTTTTTTTTTGTATCAATTTTGAAGCCTTCATTTATAACTTTAATTTTATTAGAAGCTATCTATGCACTTATTATGTGAATAACTCTGTGTTATAAGTCAGTAATACTCTCCCAGTTGCTTATTGAAGCCTTGTGCTGTATAAAGTAATGCACATGAAGCAGTCAATAGTACTGTTATGAAAAGAACAAGTTCAAAGCAAACAACATTATTAGCAGTCTTCATGTTACTCTAGCAGTCTGTCCAGGTAAGTTCTTGCGTTGTACCCAGTGCTACCAGTATAGACTCTGCTTTTGTTATTTTTTGAGAACATTATCAGGGATTAACTGTCATGTTTTATTAAAAACAAATATGGGATCTTCATCTATAAAAATTCTTGTTTGACTGTAAAATCGTATTCCTTTAATAGGGAGATAAAATTACTCTACGAAAATATTTACAGGGTTTTAAAACAATATAAATCCACTGGTATCAAAGTAGTTGTCAAACACTTTACATTATCCTATGTAAACTTTGCTTTCTTTGGAAATTTTATGCAGCATATCCTTTACATTTAAAATCTGAATATCAATCTCTGCAACATAAAATAAAAAATCATTTTTCATAGTTATGTTATTGTGGCAACTGTAACATGTCGAAAAGCTGTAGAACAAAACAGTTTTACTTCCCAGGCACCTCTCATACCAACAGACTTTCCATTCATGTTTAAATGGAAAATAGATTGGAAGAATTTATACGTTTATCAAGGAGAATTTCGTGTTGCTCACAAACATGATTTAAATCAATTTCGTAATTCTGTAAACTAATTTGATACATAGGTGTATTTTTCATTATACTGTATTTTTCCCTGTGCCTGACAGAAATACTGTTATTTAAATGAACCTTTTGGTAAGATAACTAACAAGAATAAGAGGCAGTCAAAAAATTTAAATGTGACACGTTCTGTCTTAATTTGTTTGTGTGTTGCATTTCAAGGTTATTGGTTTGTTTTTTGAATTATACTCTTTATTTTTGCTTTAAACTATCTTTGTAATTTTAAACTAGGTAGCAAACCAGTACATCGTGATTTTTTTCTGTCCATTGCCTTCATTACCTTCTAAGTCAAATAATTGATGTTTTTGCTGATAATAATCTTTTTTTGTTTGTAGAGTTGAGCCACTTTTGAATATTTGTGAAAAGTTTCTCCAAGATGTCGATGCTTTTCAGAGGTATCTGAATTCTGTAAATACTTTGCATTTTTTTATGTTGGAATATTTAGTTACAGCAGACAGTTTGAAATATTTTATAGATTGTATACATTACTCTATCAGGAATTGAATATATGATATTCTAAAATTGTTTTGTAATTATGTGTATTTTAAATGTTAGTTTATTAAAATACAGAATATTTGTTGAGGTCATTGGTTTGTTCAGTTCATTACCTGTGTGGTTATATAAATGTTTTTGAAATCCTAGGTGTTTCTCCACAGAGCTTCCTCACTTTCAGGAAAGCTTTGTTGAAAAGCTCCTTGAATTGATGCCACGACTTGTTACTTGCAACCCCATGGATTTGGTCAAAATTCTACAGACTACCCTGAGACAAAGTGGATTCCTTCATCTGAAGCTTCCAGAACAGGTCTGTTTACTACACTACAGATATGATCTAAAACTGATCAACAGTCAAGAATGAAAGTGGTACCAGTGGTCAAAACAAGCATGAAATGACTAAACAGCAGAGTATAACCTTGTAATTTGTGGAGGGAAACAAGCTCTAGCGAAAATAAAGTCATACACTGTATTTGGGGAATAATCTCCAAGGCCAGCTCAAAATGGCTTGGTCCTTGCTATGGCTCGAATGCAGGCACACCATGTTGCTCTTCAGCACAGCTCATTTAACTGCTCCTTGAGAATTTATTTATTACGGTTCAAAATATATTTTAAAACATAAGGACTGAAGGTCAGTAATAAAATACTCTTTATTTTCACTAAGAGGCTCTAGTTAAAGAATTGGTTTATGAACTGCCAAAACAAAATTGTTAAACTTATTTTAAATTATCGTATTATTCATTTTTTTACTCTATGTAAAATGAGAAATCATTTTTAGGAAGTGTCTGTTGCCTTTATTACATGTATTTTCTTTCAGACAGAAAATGTAAAGTTTATAGTGTTCCCACTTTTATGCCTTTATTGTTTTTGTTACTTTTTTAAGATCCACAAAGCAACTGCAACAATCATTGAACCTACTGGAGAGTCGGATAATCCCCTAAGATTTACATCAGGATTGGTGGTGGCCTTGGATATCGATGCAACACTGGATCATGTACAAGACCCACAGAGTAGCGTGAAGGTTCAGGTATGTGAAGTGGGATTAATTCAATTAATGAACTTTTCAACTAATAATGTTAATTTAGAAAACAAGGTGACATTGTTTGCAATAATTATTTCGCTGACTATTGAGTCTTAATACTTAGAAAAGCATTTTCCTCATTTGAAAATAGTCTTGTGCATTACACATCATATTAACATGCTTTGAAGAAATCATACAAGTTCAAATCAGACAAGCACAACACTAAAGACGGGTTCATCAGTTTATAGTAAGTAAGGTACAAGTTACAGACATGTTTCATATTTTGTTACTGTTTAAAATTAGTAATGGAAAATAAATTGTATAACTAAACAACTTTACCAAATAAAGTTCATGGAAACCTACAGGCATTTATTACATCTGCAATGCAAGTGATCATTTTTGCAGACCTGCATGTGATAAACTACTTTTTACTTTTTAAAATTGGCAATAAAAAATGCAAAAATCATTTTCAATATTATAATGATTTGCAATGTTCATATTGCGTATTGTTTTAGTTTTGTCAATTGAAAATGGATTGTTTGACAGCTATTTTAAATTTGAATTTAGAAAGGAAAGGCCTCTTCTGAAAACATTAATTTTGTGATACATTTCATACAGGATTACATTGGTGTTTTCTGAAAAATTCCATGTGATTTTATAGAGTTAATTTTTAATAAAGACATCTTTCCTTTTGTGCTGCCATACCTTAAGAACTACAGAAGATATTCGTAAATGGTGTACAAGTGTCCATTCTGATAGCAATTAATTAGTTTAACTCTCAAGGCAAGCCTTGTCTAGTTTTTGAGTATTAAGTACAGAGTTGCCAGTTTAATGCCATCATTAAGTGACCCTGAGCAATCGTCTCACAAAAAGTACTATTATTTTTTTTTTTTAATATAAAGCAAATTAAATTTATTGTGAAGGTATTGCATCATTCCAAATAAAATACAACCAAAACATTTGTTGGGTTATTAATATTTTATGTAACATAATGAGGCGACAGACCACATTTACATTAAAACTCTGCAAGCATTTCTGTGGTTTACTGCCAAAAATGTCCTCTAATACACACTTAATTTCCCCTCAACAAAATTTCAGTTAGCATTCCCTTAATCCTCCTTTATTATGTCAATGTAGCATCTTTTCTGAATGTTGATCTTAATCTAGACAAACACATACCCGATACTCTATTTTGTATATGCTGTATATTCTTTGTACAATGTATTGTTTGCATAGGTTCTTAATAAAACAAAATTCTAAAATATATATATAGGCACTATTGGGGTGTCGGTTAATATGTTAAGCATTTAATTAGAAATGCTACAGTCCAGAGCTGGCCACTGTCAGTCAAACTCATTCGGTTAGCTGATAGCGATCCAGTCTCGATCGCTTTCTATTCACACAGAACCCAGGAAATATTTAATTTAACCCTCCCTGGAATTTACTAAATCCTGTTGGTTCACATATTTGATTGTCATTTCTGTGATCATTAGTGTGCATATGAAAGTTCCAGATAATGGGATGTTAATCCAGAAAGGACTAGTGATGGCCTGAGACTACCAATGTCCATTACTTTTTCCTAAATGGTAGTTGGGATGGTGAGATGCAACAATAGAAAATAGTGTATTTGCTTTATTACAATTTTTCTGCACTAATTTTTAAATGATATGAATGGTAAATAATAACAAGCCAATAAAAAGCAACAAGAATTCAAATACACCCGCTAGTACATTTTAGCAGTTACACAAAGCTCCCTTTGCAAGTTGAAAAGCATGACTAAGTGAAAAGGGCTAACAAATAATCCTTCGCTTTAATGGAAAATATTTCCCTTACTTCTTAGCCAAGTGTCTGGAAACTGATTATTGTTATGTACAAAGAAGTGAAATTCTGACTGAAATGTGCTAATCAGTATGCAACACACTAACATTCTCCAGCACTATGATTTGTTTGTATAAATCTTAATTCGAAACTTGCCATCCGTACCTTAAATAGCTACCTTACCTGAAAGGTCTCTGAGCATATTTGTCATAACCTAGCAGTTTAACAAAAATGGACAGTATTGACATGACAGTACTATTATAAATGCTTGCCAGGACAATTTCTATGCTAATTGTTATTGTTCATCCATAAGCCAGCCCAGTAAGTTCACATTAATTGATTCTACCTTTGCTCACAAGTGTCTTCGACTTGATTGTTTACGGGTGAATTCCTTAGGGAGCCTGCATTTGTGAAAGGTGCTTCTTAGGGAGCCTGCATTTGTGAAAGGTGCTAGTGACTTCTCCATAATAAAATAATACAGTATATGATGTTAAGAAGTGCTGCTTGATTTTAGGTTGAATCAACTCCTTGATTTCCACGTCTTTACAGCTCATGACTGAAGAGGCTTAATGATCTTGGCTTGCAACAGCACAGCTTTTACTGCTGCAACTTCATTTTGTGAATTTTAGTAACCAGAACTCAAAATTTTGATACACTGTAGTGTAAAGAGATTTTTATAATATTCTCTAACATTTTGCATTTTTAATTGCTTCTTCCTTTTTGTCTGTTGGGCCTTTTTGGCTGCAGTTTTTTGTTTCAACCAGTTTCATTATCAGTCAGTCATTTCTCATCTACTGGCAATTAATCTAATTGTTTAATGAGCTGGACTTTTTCCCCTGTGTTCTGCAATTAGAAAGGAGCAGTAGTGTTAAATGTACATTCATCAGAAACTCTGAAATGTTCAAATTCTTGCCATTGTAAGTTCTTATCTCTGTTTTGTTATTTTCCTGGTAATTCATAGTTTTTTCGGTAGAGTTTGCTTCCTTAATTATATCTCAGTTATGATGAGTAGTGTAGAACAAACAACAAAGAATTCTGAAAAACTGCAGTTAATAACACTGTTAACATTTTTTGTAAATAACAGCTTAAATTACCAGAGCACTTGGAAAATCTTGGTGGAATTCTTAACACATATAGCATACATGAAAGCTTGCTGCATTACAAGAACATTTAGCAAATCCAGTATTGATGTTTATGGTGCCATTCACCATTTTGTGTCATCTGATGTCTACTCCGTTCACTGTTAATTGTATCCTAATAGTGACAATAAAGGGAGAAAATGGGAAAGAAAAAGGTGAATTATTGGAAAAGAAAAAGAGAGAGTGACCGACTTCAAAACTATGAGGAAGAATACAAATCTGTAAAGTTCTTGTGAATGTAAATCTCACATAACTACCCTAAATACAGAATAAGAAAAGAAACCAAGACCAGCTAGTTAAACCAGGACATTTCCTTTAAGAGGTAAAACCATTCCTGAAATCTGTAGCCACATGGGCCCATAAGATTTGGATTAGAAACCATTGGTCAGGAGTAGTGTTCTGCATTGTACCAGTACTGAAAATACACCGAAAAACCCAATTTTTAAAAATGGCACCGTACCAACATTTAATTAATTTTGGTACCAGAAGTAAAAGGTAGTTTTCGGGCACCTCACACTCAGTTATTTCTTAATGTGATTGCAGTTTGTTGTAATATAGCATCAATCTCAAAACAACAATTCGGAATAATCCCCCACCCCAATGACTTTGAACATCTGTTTTTAAATATGCAATGAATTGCAGAAAAGGAAGGTGCACGATTGTGTGGTGGAGTAGGGAGGCATGCACATCTGTGGGCTCGGTGATCGAGTACAGCTGTGACCTGTTCTGGTACCAGTACTGCAGTCCCTGTCTTTTCTACCCTGTCATAATTTAATACATACAGTATAAAAATGTTAAAGATATATATAAATACAATACTTAAATATAAATTTTTAATAATGCTTTGTTGCACTTTTTACAGGTGGTCTACCCTGATGGGCATTCACACACCATTCGTCCAAAACCAACTGATTTTAGGAACCCTGGTCCAGGAAGACACCGACTCATCACTCAAGTGTATCTGTCACATTCAGCTTGGACAGGTACTTGAGCAGCACTAGTCTGACAAAATCAACTTATGGATATTAATGTTATAAACACAGGGGGGAAAAAAACTTAATGCAGTAGATAGTATGATACTGGTGGGAAAAATTCCTTTGTACTCCTTAGTTAGTCCTATAATTGAATGAAATTCTGCTTTCCTTGCTAATTTTCAGGAACTAAATCTGTTTTGTGTAATAACAAAATGAAAATCTCACAGCATGAGTAACAATGGCACAGCTGATAGCTTTGCTGAACACAGCACTTTGACCCTAGTTTGTTCCTGGTTAGGACATTGACTTTGTTGGATTTTGAGGTTCTCTCTACTTTTTTCCTTTGTTTCAAAGTTGTGCTGTTTGGTAGACCAGCTCTTTTAAATTGACCCCGCTATGTGTGTTAGCAATATATGAATGGACATCCTCTCTAGTTTTGGGTACTCCCTTGCACTATATAGTGTCTGTATTGCTTTTGACTCCCTATAAATCGGCAGAAGCAGGAAAGTGAAAATTGAAAGAAAGTGATTGTGAGTTGTGAAAGGGAAATAGTGGAGGACGAATTGGGCAGCATCAAACTACTGAGGAGTTTATGGGGCACTTTGAGAGATGAAGGACTAATGTTGGCTCCAGGAGGTTGCTGTGTATTTAGAAGCTGACGAGTGTAAAGGCGGAGTTGTCAAGAGGGGGAGAGAGGCTATGGCAACAGGTTGATGGGGTCCCAAAGCAGCAGCATGGCGGCAGCTCTGGGTTTGCAGGTTTCAGCTGAGATGGTGGATCAGAAGAATGTGATGGGCTGTGTCCATGAGATGCCCATGGGTCCTGACAAGGACTGAGACACAGGAAGAAACGTAGTGATTTTACTTTTCTGGTTTGAATTTTAACATATTGATTGGATTGAGGGTTTTGAACACCCCTTAAACTTAATTGTACATTTTTATCAGATCATATATTTATTTAATGACCATTTATTGCACTGTTTTGCACATTTTTTTGTTTCATATGATTGAGCATTGTACTGTTTAAATTGTAGAAAAAAAGGTTAGCATTGCAGATTTTACATGTAACAGTGCTGTGCTGTGGCTTTCTGTTTGAAAATACTGCCAAACCTGATTTTTCTTTTACATGGACATTGGAACTGTCTGACATCCTGCCATGTGACATGAACAGACTATCCAGATGGTTCTTTCAGTATTTGAATATTGGCACCCTCAACGGTTAAACTCCTTTTTTCAACTACCCTTGCACATCCCTAGTTAAGACTACAGCCCTGTAGTCATTTAACTGTAGTGAAAATAATTTCTGTAAAATAAATTTGCTAATAGCTGGAGCTTTTTTTGCAGTTGGCATCATGACTTAACTCCTCCTAGGTTGTCACATTTGTATTATGCTTTACAAAAGCTTAATAAAATTATCTTTTACTTTAACACAATCATACCAGCAGTACATATTGCAAGTATTTTGCACTTCCTGGCACCTAACAACTTCTTAGCTGTAGATTCTCTATTCTTATTGATTCTTGCATGGATCGAACTCACAATTGAGCACATCACTTTTCAAAAATGTTTTTTTGTATGAAGAGTTAGCAAATTACACATACTGCCCTCTTTAAGAATTTCAAGACTGTTTGCTAATCTGATGCTGATTATGCTCATAGCCTCTTATATTTCCTCTGCACTAGCTGGCTCTTGGACAGTCCTACATGTAGCACAGAGGTGTCAACGCCACATCCACAGCGCTTCAAGTTTCTCAGAGTATAACCCAGTGCTTCAACTGGTGCCAGATCTGATCTTATTGATTGTTACAGTTCTTATTGAGCTAAATCTCACATTTTTTTAATATTGTAATATAGATTTTATTCTCATGAACCTTTAATTGAAATAAATGTTTGGACTTGCAGTGGCTCTGCATCCATCCATCCATTATCCAACCAGCTAAATTCTAACTACAGGGTCACGGGGGTCTGCTGGAGCCAATCCCAGCCAACACAGGGCGCAAGGCAGGAAACAAACCCCGGGCAGGACGCCAGCCCAGGACGCCAGCCCAACGCAGGGCGTGTGCACACACACACACACACACCAAGCACACACTAGGGACAATTTAGGGCTGCCAATCCACCTAACCTGCATGTCTTTGGACTGTGGGAGGAAACCAACGCAGACACGGGGAGAACATGCAAACTCCACACAGGGAGGACCCGGGAAGTGAACCCAGATCTCCTAACTGCGAGTCAGCAGCGCTACCCACTGTGCCACCGTGCCGCCAGTGGCTCTGTAAATGTTATTAAAAGAAAAAAAATATTGCACAGCATTTTTATGCCATCCCACTGATGTTCTGCCAAACATTTTGAGAGTTATAAAAAAGTTGTGTGTGTTGTTTGTTTTTTATATCTAAATTAGCCCAAACGTAATACATTGATGTGTAAATCAATAATGACTAAGATCATACACACTGGAATGACCCTGAAATAACTTCAAAATTAAACAAAAACGATTAGTATTCAAAATTTCTCCTCTGAGAGAGCAATTCATACCAATGGAAATATTGAACATAATTGAAAATAATTGTTCCTTGTCTTGTCTGCTGTACTGTATTTATAATAAATTTTTTCCTTGGGATGCATGTCCTCTATTTGAATTTAGCTCAGAGCATTCTAGGATACTCAAAGAACCATACTAATCAATAAGAGAACAAATCTGAAAACATAATGCATGATGTAACATTCAGGAGTGTTAAAGGACCATGCAGACACTGTAGACCTCAGTGGACTTGGTTAATTAAATTACCAGTTTTGCCTTCAGCAATGCTGGTAATCCATCTTAATAAAAGGATAAATCTCTGTGTTCCAGTTTGGTTGCTATGTCTCCATTACCTGCCATTCAGTACAGCATAAAATGCATTACTACAAATGTTTGTGATGCACCATCTGTTGGAATGACAAATGCAATGCATTTTACATACATTTTAAAACAGACGGTGCACTGCAAACGTTAATACTGAGGTCTGTGTTGATTACTTACATTTCATCCCATCTGTCCCGAGGGATGCTCCAAGGAGTACAGTGTCACTGTTCAGAAAATTCTAGATGAGATGAGTGTAACTGGTTTATAAAAGAAGGTGGAATCTCTCTTGATTGGATTAAAGTCACCACTCTAGTTACAAAACCAGTGCCTTTCCATACTTGCATTATTTTGTCCGTCACATTTGTTATTCATCGATTTTTCAGCTGTTTGTTTTGCTTGAGTCCATTTTGCACCTTCTGGCTTAAGAAGTTTCAATAGGGGCCTCTGCAGATGTCCGTTCAACTCTGATTTACACCTTTGTTATCGGATGTAGTACAGGCTTGTCCTGGTTCGAAGAGATTGGTCCCTTACTTTGGAAAACAAACTGCATGTCTACATCTCTATCAAATCTACTTTATTAACTTTATTGGTGGCAGTGTCCACTTTGCCCTACAGAACTGAGCTTAGCAGGTTGGTTCCATTTGAGGATTGCAGGGGCCAAAGGCAATCTGAAGAGGATTGGGCAAAAGGATGAATACAGGCCTTGGCGAGCCTCTAGTCCATCTCAAAGACCACTCTCTCTTACACATAAACACATACTGTACAAATACAAATAACTTAAAAAGAACAATGCTTCTTTGTTTGAGCATGTCTGTTTTTAATTTCCATGAAATGGGACTTGCAAAGATATTGGGACCCGCAAGGGACCATTCTGGATATCAGATTATTGTGGTAGTTTTATGCTAAATTATAGGGTGACCAGATTTTCAAAGTCCCAAACTGGGACATTCATTAAATATGTATGCCCACTTTTGTTTTGTTTAAATTAAAGCAGGCATTTGTTTAATGCCTGCTTTAATTTGTCATCATCAGAGAGGGATAAGGGCATTGGGGGGGGCAATTTCACAAATGGACAAACGTGATTCTTCACAGTGGCTGATGTGGAAACAAATAAGGGCTAGTACTCTGTTTTTATCTACTTCTTGGTCTTGGCGATGCTGCCGCAGTTTAACAAGTTCTTAAGCTTTTTCAGTTGGAGTTTTAGTCACACTATTACACGTAAAATGGTGACTCATTGTATTCAGCAGATAATGGAGCTGTGAGTTTGGTTAAGCATAAGATAAATACAAAGTAAATGTTCATTTGTGCTGTGGACAACATCTTGTATGTCATGGGGCACTTCACTCATATCTGCAGGACCTTTTGTTTTCCTTGCTTGCATCTTGTACTTTTACGGTTAGGAAGATCAAGTTTTATTACTTGTTGAGACTTTAAGAATTGGAAGGTGTCAACTACTGGTACCCTGGTTCTGTTCTGCTTTCAGTGAAGCAGCTAGGAAGACTTTTATAAAGCAGATATAACTTGGTGATGCTGAGGTTTCCAGGGTGCCCAGCTGGATATGCCAACAGAGGATTGCAGTCTTGCTTGCTCAACTAGCCAATAACTGCGAGTTCAAACCTGTGCAGTCTGTCTGCTGATATTTCATACACTTGTATTGGGGATCTGTTTGCCATCAGTAATAGCTATCGGAAGTTAAAAAGTGGAAAATATTCAAACTATACAAGTTGGTGTAAACACTGCCAAGGTAAAATTGAAACAGTAATTTGTAGTTTAAGTCGCACAGGATGTTTCTCCATTTTAAGAGAAAGACATGTTTGCAAATTTGCCAAAGCTTTTCAATGGGAAATTTTGAAATTTTAAAACTGTGTAATCCGTTCAGGATATGTCAGTGTAAGTTGAACTTTCATGACAAATTTCCTTAAACGATAAGTGTGCTGAATTTCCACAAAATTGGCCCACCAGCATGCATCGTGTTGTATGAGGACAGACAGACATAGGTGTCCCAATAAGCACATTACATGTGAACATACCTAAAAATGTGGCTTTACTTCCTCCTGAGATTTTACTGTTGGTGGGTGCTTCAGTAGTTTTTGACAGCATTAACTCGCCACTCTATCCATTTTCAAACCCACTTACTCAGTTCAGGTTTGTGTTGTTTGTGTTTTCTCTGGTACCAGTGGACACAAGATGGAGGCCGTGTTATAACCTATGAAGTTACCTTGAAGCAACATGTTCTTCATTTGACTCAACCTTCTTAAAATTAGTTGACCCTTTGACTCATTGAATATAAAAAGCCTTTGTTTAGATGCTGTATTTGGCTGTTTTGGGTACTTGATAAATTAAATGACTCTTTTTTCACTTTTCTTACAGAGCCTTGTCAGATTGACGTCCAGCTTCTTTTAGCATACAACTCTAGCAAATGCCAAATCAATTCTCCTAAGTCAGCTTGGAGTGAGAGCACTGAAGTTTTCCAAGCTACTGAGAATTGCATTGAGGGAAGTATTCCTCTCAGCAAACCTGTCAAAGTGTACATAATGCCTAAACCAGCCAGGCGCTGACAAGTCTTCATCCTGGTAACAGAGATTTGGAAAAGATATCAGACATAGTGTCGTTTTGTTTGTTTCTTGTAAATTATGTAAAATAAACTTAAATGGTTACTTTTTATAAAATTATTGAATCATTGAATTGCTTTCTTATAATCGTAAAACTTTCAAGTTACAAAGTGAGAGATGAAACATTTAAATCAAAACATTGTATTTTTAAGCACATTCCTGAAGTCAACTGTGACACTGGCTAAAGAGAGTACACAGGCAGCTGTAGCAAGAATTGGCCTCACAGAAACAATGAGATGGCAAACACATGAAGAGCCTGGGCAGTGAGTTTTATTGCTGAAACGTCACAGACTCCTCCTGTACAGATGGTAAGCATGTGTGTGGTGATCTCATTAAAAGAATTACCAAACAAAAAAGTCAACATGGACGTCTTTCCTCCTGTATGATAAACAATACGTTGTTCTCTCAATATCCTTGTTTATATTGTGGCCATTATATTCTCCACATACACACACATTTTATTCTTACATTAGCAGTGACAGAATTAAATGAATGTTTTCCACTTCACACTTCATTTTGTTCTTTTTTTTTTTTATATCCTTTTGCCCCTTGTGTTCTGGTGAGCCCAGCAATGTTTAAAGTTAAAGGGTTCAAGTCTAGAATGTTAACTAATGTAACTGTACATTGCATGTTTACTGTGTAAAGTTAATTTCAGAGATGTCCCTCGGATCCTGACTTTACTCTGCCAGTGTAGGTGGCTGTTCTGCAGAAAAGTTAAATACACAGGTCACTCGGAGAAATTACATTTTTCCAGACACAGCAAATATGTTAAAACTAAAAAAATCTAATGTGCATTTTGCTTGCCTTGAAATGAATTTGGTTTTTGCACATGCAGGAGATGTTTGCAAGCAGCATTTTTTTTCTTTTCAACTCCTCAGCATGTTGAATGAAAGACCCCTCCGACTTTGTGACCCTGGCAGGCCAAATCATTGTATTCCTTGACCGCCTTCTCAGTCTGAAACACTTTAACATTCACTCCTTGCTTCTTTACATAGTCTAATGTATTTACAGGCACCTAGTAAAAGAAGAAAAGACATTTTACAAGTTATTAAAATTTATACATTTTGTTGTTTAGAAATCTTCTCTTACTAATACAATAAAACACAGCTGCAGTAAATGTAAAAAAAAAAAAGTGGGTATATGGAAAAATATGAATAGTTGAATTGCAGTGTGCACAGATAGGAAATTCCTGAAATCTGAACAGAAGCGCCTAGACAAAGGTGGTCTTGTAGGGGTATGAACCAATAAGAGGGAGCCAACATTCCTTAAATCGAAACAAAAAAAAAAAACGCCACTGACCACATTTGGATTCTACTGAGGAAAACACTTCTCTGTGCCGGGCTTGATACTCGAAATGTCAAAAATGGGTTATGCTAAATTTTAATGGATATTTTGGTGTCTTTATATATAGATTTTTTTAACGTTGGTTTTTCAATCATCATTATCATTATTGTGCTCTGGTTACACTACACAAAAATGTTTGATTTCCTGAAGAACTTTTAGTGACTGATAGACTGTTTCTAGCTGAACACAAAATCTACCTTTAAGACTGAATGTATCAAGTAAGAATTTATGGAAACATTAAATGTTGTTGAAAACGGCATGGATGGTGCAGTAGTGGCACCGCCGCTTCGCAACAAGGAGATTGCGGTTCATATCCTGAGGAATCCTTGCATGGAGTTTCCATGTTCTGCGTCTGTTCATGTGGTTTCCTCCCACAGTCCAAAGTTCTAGGAGTTTGTAAAGTATAACCAGCAGCACAACTACTGTAGCCACTTAAGACACAACGTGTTCCAGCAGCAGGACACGGCCATATTTCAAAGTTGTGTTTGTTGCAATCAACCCACAAGTCTATCAAAAGCATTAATGCTATTTTTACATGGACAAGTGTGTCTTCTTTCAAATAAACTGTTTCTGATGTCTGCTCAGTTTAATTAGTAAAATATGCAATTTCCACATACATATGCCGAGTTTAAAGAATTTGTTTTTATCAAAGATTCCACCTCCATTGAGCCACATACAGTAAAGCGCTCAAGATGATTAGAGAGCCGAGGTTCAGGGTTGTCTACGATTGGTTATTCGTATTACATGTCACAGCTCATCTTTATACATCGTTATGCTCAAGTCAGATTCTGATCACAGTTGGCAGAATGACCCACTGCTACTCTCGCTCTGCAAGTACTGCTTATGCTATAACTTTGAAGCGTCAAAACGTGCAGTTTTATAGTTCTAGTGTCTTGGGATCAAATTACCATAACCAGACGCCTATCTGCTCCATGGTTTTCATTTTGCAATTTCTCAAAAGGAAAGCCCTACATTTGTAAGGATTACAATGATATGTCCATCTTTGTCATTTTCCTTTTTCTCACCATTACGACAGCAGAAATATCCTACTTGCTGTGGTGAAGCACTGTCCACATTTTACTTCAGAAGGTGTAGCAACACAGTTGGGGTTATAAGTAATCAACAAAGGTCTGGACACCTGTAGGAACTGCCCGCATCAACTGTTGAGGTTTACTTAACTTTGATTGCTGTAGAAAAGCTGTAAGTCGTTTTTAAACCTTGCCAGTTTATTGCTTGCCTTTGCACCATTTCAGGTTATTCACTGGACCTGAGCTGCTTACATTTCAATTAAATGCACAAATGGCAGTGTTTGAGTAGTTAATTGTAAGTAATCAGATCCATATAAATACATAGAGCAGTGAGGCACTGTACAGACAAGAGAAGGTAAAGAGTATATAGAGAATGGTTCAAATGTGAAGAACAAAGTCTGAGGGGTACACAAATGGTGTGAAGATGAGGTGGCCTAGCGCTGAAATGTGGGGTACAGCGGGGTGCCAGCTACAAGTAGGCGACGGCCCTGAGCCTGCTGCTGTTGGCACAATGGCTCCTGTGCCACCCCCAGAATGTAAAAGTGAGCAGCACTGACTTTAGGGTATGTCTGAGCCCACCTCTCTGATTGATGGCGCATGTTGCACAACAAATGAGATGAGCCCACCGTCTGTCTCATTTGTTTCTTGCTTTTATTTACTTTTCATTTTTTTTTTTAAAAACTCGGACAGCACAAGCCAGTAAGAATTTCCTTCTATTTAAAAAAAAAAAAAAAGCTCCCAGCCTTTCTCATCTACTGCTATCGTAATGACCCATTTTTTGATCTGGAAGATCAGCATGACAGCGGTGAATAACAACTGAAGTGTTAGAGAATAGTTTGGGTAACTTGGTTCGTAGGGCGCAAAGCCTACTGACACTCCATGCTAAACTATTTCATTTTTTTTACTTTTACATTGGACAAACTGATTCTTTCTTCATGAAACAGTAGACTATTTGATGGTTCGTTTGTTATCTATCTATCTATCTATCTATCTATTTTGTTTGCAAAGTTAAAAAGTATACTTTGCTACTAGGCCATGTTTAAACCCAAAAGACAGCAAGTACTGCGAGTCGAATGTCAATTGGTATTTTTTGTGTTCAGTTTTAAACGCTGGTAACGCATTCTTACATTTTATGTTGCCTCTAAACTGCATGACAATGTAGCTGCGGTGCCTGAAAGTCCATGGGGGACCACCATACCACAGCACAGCACCAAAGACAGAATAAATTGATCTTAAAACAGTAAGTACTCAATAAAAATTGAGGGAACACTGAACATGTGTGTCTGAATTCTCAGGGTGGGGACTGAAGGCTCAGTGCTTACCCCGTCCCGTGTCTACATATGGATTCCAGTCACCTCTTATTTTTAGTGACCGGACGTTGTGTTGCTTAATGCAGTGTAATTGACTTAAGGGGATTCAGTAACTGGCTGTGCTTTGTTCATTCTTTCAATAAACCGAGTATCTCATAATTCTCAAATCATAACAAAATAACTAATTCCTATGTTTTTAACCTTGGGAGCCCCAAGCTGTCTCCGAGTAAGGAGGAGCAGGACTATAGAATTCTCGTATGGAAAGCAGACTTGGTTTCTACTGCAACAGCTGTTCTTATTTGTATTTTGCCATATGACCCCTGCCTTACAGGAACCCCTCGATTTTGCTTTCAATTTCTTTTTAAGGTCAGGTTTGTTATTACACGTACTGAGTACTGTTCAGTCTTTACACACGTCGTTCCATGACGACTCTAAACTAGCAATGCAGGAGTGTGATGGACACTCTTACGTAAGGTCTAACAGGGATAGTTTTCTGGGACCTTGAATTGGAATTCATGGGTCAGGAAAGTTACCAAAAAAATTAAACTACAATAAAGTAGTAGCACAAAGTGTAGAATTATTCAGATGTAACTGAGTGCAGACTGTGTTTCCCCCACCTGTAAAGCTTCGCTCATTCCACGTCCAATAATGAGAATCTCTACTCCTTTTCTCAAGACCTCGTCCAAGTCCGCAGGCTGCACTCCCGGATGGTGCTGAAAGGAGAAATAGTAAGCGTCTACAATGGAGTTTTTTTAAATGTTGAATTTTATTTGTTTCTGTTTTCATCTGCCTGTCTTAACACCACAACAAGCCTTGAATTCCCCCGAGTCATCCACCATTAAGTGGACAGTTTGATTTGATGTTCATTTGCTTTTTGGTAAGAAGCATCGGCTCACAAATCGCTATCCCTCCTTAAAAAAAAAAAAATACCCCTTAATGGAGATGTTCTAACTTTGGGTTATGTAATCTTTTTCTTTCATTAATTTTGTTGTAAGACTCCGACAAGGCTGTGAATTCTAGAATTGTACTTTTTGCCTTTTTTATATTGTAAAATAGCGACTGGGAGCCCGATTGTATCAGGCTACAAATTCTACGTTTGTGAAATCAATAGTTTCTCTGCAAAGAACTATTTGTTTTTTAAGTCCTTGAAATGATTTTGTTATCACGGCACTGATCTGTGCTTACAATAGACCTTTTCGGACGATGTAATGAAGAGCTTCCTGTTTAAACGGGGCTGCGAGACGTGAACTCAGCTCTTTGGCGCACCTCATTTGATTTTTTCCAGCAAACAAATTTTCAAAACAAACGTATTTTACGACTCTAATCAGAGTCGGAGTAATAATTATGTTGGCGTGGTCATTTTAGATCTGAGATCGGCTAAAATTTAAACAATGACCGTTGTTAATACCCAGCCGTCATTACTCAGTTTGCCAACAGATGTCAGAAGGACGGATGCCAAAACCGAACAGCCCAAAGATAGATTTTAACGTACCAAGCAAATGGAGATATGTTCTAAATTACAGTTCTGGAGATGTCGAAGGGTTTAAATCAGTCGACGATTTTAATCCTGGAAAGTACGCCCCACCAAACCTACGTTCCAAAAACCAACCGAACTTAATGTTATCTGCTCGAACCAACACTGACTTACTATACTCGGCCGTCCAGCAGCGTCACTGAAGCATTCGAACATTCTTAGCCAATCATGCAATACTGCGTCCGCGTTTGCCACGTTATGTTCTAGCTACAGAGGTAGAGTCCCATTGCATGGTTCTAACTTGTATTGAGTCGAGGTATTGACGCGAACACCACACATACAGATAGTATCAAATCATATATAAAGGTTATAGACTTTTCCATGTCGTAAGTTTCCATTAGAACAGCACTGCTCTACATTCTTTACATACTACTAAGTCTATTTACTGTGGATGCCATTATCAAGGGTTTCAAAATATGGAAGTACAGTATGGACATAGAGCACGACACAAATCCCGCTGTCCTGGTTTGGCTGATTGTTTCAAAGTCGCGTCTGTGTGATATGTGCTGTTACCGATGGGGCGATTGGGCCCTCGCACACAAAAGGCTGGACATTCGCAAGGTGATGTGGATTTCAGCAAAACCACAGTTCTAGTCCAGAATTAGCACACAACATTAGGAATTGTCTTTGAAAATGCACTTTACAAAACTTTCTTTTTTTTCTTATTTTAAAAATATTGGAAAGACCTTAACACCTTTTCTAAAAATGAAGGATATTGGAAAATAACCCATGTATCTATTTCTAGTTGGACTGACTACTGCAATGTGTTATGTACTGGCTCTCTAAATCTTTCTGTTAATTCAAGAATCATTACAAGAACTAGAAAGTAAGAAAAACACAAAAGTCCCTGGCTTCAAGTTAAGCACAGAGGGGATTTCAAAATCCTCCTTCTTGCATATAAAACTTGACATGACCAAGGCCCTGCTCACTTAACTGAACTTATCATGACTTACAAATCAAAGCACACACTAAGATCTCAAAATGCCGGCCTCAAGAAGATTCCAAGGATTCATAAAATAACTGGGAGGTCAGTTCTGGATTTGGATTCCAGTCAATCACTGAATATATCTATTCTGGCTCTGCCTCTCTATTTCTTTCCACTACTTCAGGTCTAGCTACTGAAAGTAGACAAATGTTTTGATCTTTTTCACTGACTTATGAAATTTTTTGCATAAAACATTGTGATAGCTTGATCTGTTCACTTACATCAGTACCGGTTTCTCTCCAATCCCAGGCACGACTCCCTCCAGGCCAGACTTTACAATCCTTATATGCAGTAGCACAGCCTTTGACCTTCATGTGTCCCCATGACAGTGATGATATCTCAGGGGATGACATCTAAATCACATCCAAAAATTACATAAAATCAATTTTTAAACTTCTGAGCTACCTTGCCCACATAAATAACTTAAAATGTAGAATGTAATAAGCACAAAGTTAATAATGTCCTCTGGGAAGGCATCCGACATACAAAATCAACCAAACTATTACATATACAGTATAGTAACTTTGGATAATAATGTCTATAAACTACACTTAAGGTGACTCATCATGTTAAACATGTATGGTTTAGACAGTAGGGGACGCTCCAGAGCCCCAAACACCCAACACAACAGGCACAGATACAAGTTAAATGGGCAAAGAATCTTTTGGTTGTGGGAAACTCTTCCTGATAAGCATTTCCCACCCTTATAGCCACATGTATACACAATAAGCACAACTCTTTTCCTTCCTTCTTTCGCAGGTCACTGCTTCCTCACGATTCTGACTCTCTGATGTGAGGCAGGCAGCTCCTTTTATTTAAGCCACCTCAGAAGTGCTTCCGATCTTCTGCATATGTGGTCTGTAAGTTCTTCCGGGTGTGGTGGAAACCCCATAACATAGAGACTCCTCAATCCTGCAGCACCAACGGCATCCAACAGGGCTGTCCTCTGGGACTACAATACCCGACATTCCCTATGGGCACCCATGTGGGAATCTGAGCCCGGGCTCACTGCCAACTAGCGTCTTGTGGGATATAAAGCTCTGTATAAGTTGTCACCCCATGTCCTTCCATCCTGAAGTCCTGGTAAAGATGCTGGCCGTCCTTCACAATGGAAATAAGTTCTCTCTATAATACACTTGTAAAACACTAATTGGACTATTGTGTGAGATTCTGACCACTGCGGTTCAAAATAAGACAGACCAGCACTATAGTAATCGTGCTTACTTATGAATGAAAGGCATCATGTATCTAAAAATGTATCTAACTTCCTGCCTTGTCCAAAGTGTTGACAGTAAAGGCTCCATCCTCACATGACACTGAAGAGGATTAAATTGCCTGGAGCATGTTATGTATGGGAAAGCACATTTCTTTGTGTAAAGCTCTGAACTCTTCACACTGAGAGCTAGGACATCACGTCCATTGTTTTTGAATTTTATAAATCACTCCCTCTTTACAATCATATTCTGCATCTTGCAAAGTTATTGTCTTGATTGCTATATGACTATGATTATTTTTTTCTGATTCAGAAATAGTTTATTTAAATAATGTTTAATAGTTAATAATGATCTACCTATCAATCATGAGTCAGCCATTTTCTAACCAGCTTAGACCTGAACACGGTTTCAGGGGGTGCCAGAGTTTATCCCAGGCAGCAGGGGGCGCAAGGCAGGAGCAAGCTCTGGAGAGGCTGCCAGTATATCACAGGGTGAACACACACACACACACCCAGGGACAATTCAGCATCGTCAATCCATCTAACCTGCCATGTCTTTGGACTGTAGGAGGAAACTGGAGCACCTGGGAGGAAACCCATACACACAGGAAGAGGGGTTTCGTAGCTGCGTGGCAGCATCGGTACCACTGTGCCACCATACCAACACTGTCAAAATAAATATACTGTATAGTTAAGGCAGCTGGTTGGAAAATTAATAGATGAAAAATATGCATTGACGTGGTGCCCTCTAAACTTATGAAGTTCACTCTACAAAGCAGTAATGTTTTCATAAATTACACAGCTCCCATTTACAAGATTCCCATTTAAAAAATGAAAGGTTACTTTGCCTCCTCTATGAGAAGTTACCAGGCAGAAACGCATAGCATTAGTCAAATACTATATGTTGATGCTTTGGGCATGTATTAGCATATACTTCAAAAATGAAGAAAGCGTGACTAAGTAACGAGTGCTGTTATTACCTCTGCTCTATTGTTTAATTTGAAGAAACGAAAAAAACAGATTTTTTACAGCAGCAGACTACATAAGAAACGTCTGAAGAATTCCATAAGATAATGAAAGCAAGCACAGACAATACTATCCAGCAATGTACAAACGTTCGCATTCAAGCGAACCAGTTGCATTTTAAAGCTCCATACAAAGGTCAGTTTGTAATGAATTCTAACTGTCAAACTACTTAAAATATAAGGTTAGCAATGCCCGTTCACTTGGCAAGACGGCAGCTGAAACGAGACACCTACCACTAGCGCTGTTTAAGGCCAACTGAAGCCAAGATCGAAACGGACCAGAGTACAGAAGACGCAAGCTAAGCAACAAAAAGGACTGTGTGGAGAGACTGACGTGGGACAAACAGAATATACAGAACACTTAGGGAGCTTAACGTTACTTACTACACAGGAATTCCTGTCTATATTTTTCGGTTATGTGCCAGTTTAGGGACATTTCGATTCGTGTGGTCGTGTCGTTGTCTAGTCGTGTTTTGCAAAGCTGTCTCGACCAAAAAGCGTGTTCGTCTTGGGAATTTTATGCTGTGAACTTCGCAAAAAATTTAAAGTGCCACGGCATATAAAAAACGCCCAATATCAAAAAAATATACAGGAGCTGCATATGTTTTCCTCTTTTTTACTTAACAAATCAAAGCTTGCGTTGAATTACATATGCTGAAAAACTAGCAAGAAACAGGCGCGCACATGCAAACAGATCTCCTTTTAAAAACCCGAAAAACCGACACAAAACCAGCATCAGTTTAACATCATTTTCTCCTTCGACCATACATCCCGTACACCTATTCACTGATTTCTCGTAGTTTAGTTAAGTCGACTGTACTTTGTTTCTTCCCTTTACTAACAATACTTACCCTCGTCCGAGTGACGCAGTGTTGCTTCCTTTTTCGCTTAGTTTTCCTTGGTTAACCTCGTCCTTCTTGCCATCCAATAAAATCATCGTGTTTTGATAACTCCGCCCACCTCGGCTCGCGCACACGTTTAGTGAGAATACAGAGCTGCTCCAAAGTTGTAAAACGACATCATGTTTGACGAAAAGCAAACGAATTTGTCTATATTTAAATGAGTTTCACTATATTTCGTGTAATTTGAGTGATAAATATAGCAGAACAATGCTATATGCAGAGAAAATAATGGACATTAAATGATCGATCTCAAAGGGACCGCAAATGCTGTTCGCTTGCTATGGTCATTGTTCAAGCGCAAGGTCTTTGTTAAAGTAACGAGAACGGTATTGTAGTGTATTTCCATTTGCTTATACAGTACTCGGTGGACTGTGGAACGATGGAATACTAATACATCGGATATACTGTACTAATAATATACTATCGGATATACTATACTAATTTTAATATATTGGATGGAAAACGCCAACAGGGACAACGTCCCTGATGCCCAAGTAGTCCCCAGCAATTCCTAGAAATGCCCCTGCGCATGCCCCTTTGGTCCCTTCACTGCACCAAACCTCCTTGTGATCTGTTCTACGAGGGTATGATTTCTCGGCTTGATACTGTGGCTGCTATAAGTTTTTCGATGAAGCTGTCAATTTAGACCAGTTTACATCTCCATCATAGACCTCACAAAACGAGTAAAGGAGGGCAGAGACAATTCCTGGACTCACTCTGTGATAGGGTGAAGGCTATTCGATATGTAATGAGCTTAAAGCAGAAATGCTGCTTCCCTGAGAGATGTTTGAGTTGTTTTGGGGTATTTTGACATAATGTCCCCTTGGTATCTCCTGTGGGATGCTTACAAGACAGGACCCACTGTGAAAACTCCTAGGGGCAAATCCAGGACACACTTTACAATTATAACTGTCAACTGGCACGGACCATCTGCCAATTTCCTAGAAGGATTTGCAAGAAGTTGCAGAAGGTGCTGTCCAGCCGAGAATGTTCCAGTCATGCCTATCATTACGATAACAGGAGCGCAACTCCAGTGAAGATTGTATTCAATGACTGTATTTTTATTTAACAAGTTCAATCCCATACCTCCCTTGAGCTACTGCCAAAGACAGGAATGGATGATTCACCTTTTAAATGAAACACTTGTAAATGCTATACAGGATGGACAGGCATCCCGGCCAAGAGCGAACGTGGTTCCTTGCCCAGATAGGAAGTCCTACTAGGCGGATGGATAGGCATTCCAAATGGATATACTGTACTTACGATACCTTTCTTGGCCAAAATAAAAGGGAAGGACTGTCTCTAGGGGTTGTTTATTCCCCCAGGAACCAAGATTGCAGCAGCCCTGGATATCGATACGCGTTCGGACACCAGCAGGGAATGCCGGGAATTATAGTCCAGTAGCACAGCCCTGCTGGGGTCTGTGGGTGCCTATAGAAGGTGCTGCAGGTAACTCCCTACTATTTACGACTTCCATATGACATGAAAGTGCTTCCAGCAGGCTTTGTCCAGGTGAGGCAGAGCTGGGAGGAAGGAAGGCAACACTCAACAGGGGGATTGGCAATGTGGAGAGAAGGCGAGAGAGGCACCGTATACATTTTTTGTACAAGGTATTTTGTAATAAACACCTCTTTGGTTTAAACCAGGGACTTGTTTGTGTATTTGAGGCTCAGTAGCACCCCCTAGCCTTCACACATAGTAATTGTAATCACAAATAAATGCCTTTTCAAAAATTGTGGAATGGGGTTTCCTAGTACTGCACACAAGTAATTATTCAACTTTGTAATTTCAATTTGCCTTTGCTACTTTGCCAGAAAAAACATGTGCAAAGACATAAATATATATATTATAACAACGTTAAGACAATAATGATAATAATACTTGTCAAACTATTAAACAAATCTTATAAACAAGAAATAAAAAGGTTTTGTCGGGTGCACACACTACCTAAAATAGTTTGTTTTATGTCTCAACCAATTGCATTATCAAAAACACACACCGTAAAACATGCAGTAAAGAACAATACATTTGATTATTACCAGGGACGTTTCTGCTGTAAGGGAAAATATTAAATATTATTTATACCAATTGATTCAGTTAAGGATGCAATTCTATAGAAGGCAATCTGAGGGCAAATACTGGTGTGTTCATCTTTCTAATTTCTCCTGCCCCAGACCAAGGAGGGTCATTATTGACCCCTGGACAGCCTATATTTCTCTATTAATTGTTGATTAGTGAAATGGTCATAAAGGGTTCATGTCTACTGCTAAACAACATTTAGACAAGTGGCTTGACCTCTTGTATGGCAATGTCTTAAACAGTGTCTGTAGATGAGCTGAATAATTCTCCAGATATTGTAGCTGCCATTGCTGTTGCTGGTTCTAATGGGTGTTTTACTTTCACACTTTAAAGGATGTGACTGATTACATAGCAAGTTTGACTGGTTAAATCATTATGTACTCAAATAATCTACAGGGGAGACATGGTGGCGCAGTGGGTAGCGCTGCTGCCTCGTAGTTAGGAGTCCCGGGTTCGCTTACCGGGTTCTCCCTGCATGGAGTTTGCATGTTCTCCCCATGTCTGCGTGGGTTTCCTCCCACAGTCCAAAGACATGCAGGTTAGGTGCATTGGTGATTCTAAATTGTCCCTAGTGTGTGCTTGGTTGTTGTTGTTGTGTGTGTGTGTGTGTGTGTGTGTGTGTGTGTGTGTTTGTGCGCACCCTGTGGTGGGCTGGCGCCCTGCCCGGTGTTTGTTTCCTGTGTTGGCTGGGACTGGCTCCAGCAGACCCCCATGACCCTGTAGTTAGGATATAGCAGGTTGGATAATGGATGGATGACCTACAGTTACTTATGCCACAAAGAGCCCTTTTTGTGCTAGTTTATAGCCTACATTATAATCTTAGACTTATACTATGGCATACTCCAGCTAATTAATAAATGATGTTAAATACAAGATAAAGATGTACTTAGTGTTACAAAGCTTTCAGGAAATGCACCCCTGAATGTTTACATCTGAAAGGGAGTTTTTCTCACAGCTCATAGCATTACATATTCCTAGCACAAGCAAAAATACTTCTTAATTTGTTGATAAATACAAATTAAAACTAGGTTATGTTATATAAATAAAGCAGAAAATCACAAGTATATCAGCATAAATCACAGTGAATTAGAATAAGACAGATGCATAGAGTTATTGTTTCCCCAGTCTTTTTTGATGCTGTAGTACCTGATCTCCTTCTGTATTTTATTTTGTTGTAATAAATCCCTTTAACTTCTCTGATGTCACTGGGCTTAAGAGTCTCCTCAAGAACATCATCTGTGTTCCTAAAAGATGAACATGGTCGCATGTCAGATGCCTTTTCGTAATGTATAACACAGCTGGAGTTAGAACCACAATCTGGAGTTATCATAAGTTCACTGTTCCTCTGCTGCGTCATGAAGGAGGTTATCGTCAAGACTGGAATCTAGCCTTAACAAATGTCTCCTTATATCCCCTTGATGGCCCTTGCCATTTGCTTGTATTTGTTTGCCTCAATAAAAATCTGAAATGTAATAGTATACTAATTATGTTCTGAGACTTTTCAGGTAAGGAAGATAACAATAATATTAGGAATTATAATGTTCTGTTTGAAATTCGTAGGTTAACATTTTGTGAGATTTTTCAGATAAGGAAAACAGAAGCCTTGAGGTAAGGTAGTTGTACTCATTAATCATGGCACATGAGTGTAGTGATGTGTTTCATCGTTGACCAGCACATGCAAGTAAGAATCTCACTATACTCTGTACATTTGACAATAATGACCCTAGAACAGTATTACAAGTTATTGGTTGTATTTGTTGCACACTATGATATTTAAATGTGTTTCTCATTAAAGACTAGTGAGGAAGGAGGTTAGTCACTGAGTCTTTGCTCAGACAGCTTTTGGCAAAGGTACTTTGAGACTGATTGTATATGCAAAATGGGTTCATGCTGGGCACAACAAAGTCCTTGATTTTCAAGTGTACCTAAAAGTAGAAAAAGCAGCAGCTGTTAGGAGATACTTGACTCATTTTTTAACTGAAGATTTTTCTCTATATTACTTTACTTAATTGTGAGATCAATTATGGGCTACTGTATATCATACTGTAAGGTTAATTTCAGCCTATTAGGGTAACAAATTTTATCCTTCTGCTTTAAGGACCTCACAGAGGTATTTTTGTATTAATAGTGCACCTCTTTGTCATTTTTTACATTGCAGCTTTAAGGACATTTTGTACTACTGCATCACTACTCCAGCATTCTGGGTTCAAATCCCAACCCAATCTTTATATAGTTTGCACATTCAGCCAATTTTTGTATGCTATTTTCCAAGTCCAAAGCACATGTGTAATACAGTAGGTTAAATGTTATCTCTAAACTATCTCCTTATAAATGAGTGTTGGTGTGCATGTGTGTGAATGTGATTTCTAATGACCTGACACCCTGTTCAGTATCGGTCCTCACTTGCTGCCAGTGCTGTTGGGATAAGCACCAATAACCAACGACTGCAAAATGGTTAAGCAGATTAGGAAATGAATAAACAGACGAATATGAATAAATAGACAAATGTCAACTTTTATATAGAGTCCCATTACAAGCAGTTTTATAAACCAAATAATAATATTGTTGTGTATTAATCCATTTAATATACATACTTTTCCTAAGCTGAATGAAGCAATGCCATGACTGTCCAGGACTGGTATGATTTTGTGTCAATCTTAGAATGCATCCAATGATACCAGCTAATCTGCAGTCATTGATAAACTTTAAACTGTTAGCACAACTTTGGTTCTGAATCCAGACTGACTGACCAGCATTAACAAGAGAGTGCTGCTATATGCTTAATGTACTGACTCTTCTAGGCACTAGCACTATTTAAATAAGAATTGAATCAGGAGATGGATTAGGATTTTGTTAAGAAAGCAAAGGTCCATCCCAGTAGGGCAATACTCTAATGAACAGGCACAGAACTTGAAGTTAAAAGTGTAAATGAAAGAACATACCAGAGGAGTTGAAAACCAAAATAATTTCATGTAACCAGAGCAGAAATGTAGGACAAAAGTAATAATCTATTAATGAAACAATCTGTTGCTGAAAGTCTAACTAGAACGCAAATAAGAATGCTGATATTTTCTTTGCTGCATCCAAAAACAAACATGGACAAACCAGGAAGTGCATGACAATGACCCTTGAACTGTTAGGAATCTATATTTCAGTAACTCACTGGGTCTTTATTTTGCAAAAACACTTACATTGGGGTATTCCCCAGCCCAGGTACCTTGATTCTGCATTCAGTTTTTTGGAAAACTAACATAATTTCACATAATCATAATATTGTTTATTTTAGTTTTGTAATTTTATTTGGGCTGTTTCTGCTTCCATCTCGGGTAGTGCCATTAGGACGGCTGCCCTCATTGTTAGGGGCATGCATGTACTCGGTGCTTGTGGCCCTTTCCTTACAATGAGACAGGTATAAAAAGTTGTGAAAAGTATTTCCAATCCAAATTTGCAGATAACAAAACCCTTTTTGAATGTTCTTAATGGCTCTTTTCAAAACTGTAGTGTTACTGGCTTTGACTCGTGATTAGTTTTAACTTCAGTTCTCATTTTGACTTTGGTTGGTTTGGTTATTACAAACAAAATGGTGCTACCGCAAAAACATATTTACTTTTACATTATTAAGAATGTACCTAAACAAAAAAATAAATGAACCCATTGTGTTTCTTGGCATCCCAAAACCCCCAAATGTATGGCATGGTTATTTTTACTCATCTCGGAATGAGTGCAAATAATTAAAATGTACCTCACATGAAACCTAAATACCTGCTCAGAACACTTAGCCTTTCTACAGATGTTGCACTCAAAATAATGTGGCCACCTGAATCTTTAAGCTCTGTTTTACCTGTCATTGCCATGCCTATCTGCCTGTCAGTCTGCTCCCAGTGGACTGGTTTAATTGTAATTTGGTACACTTATCTTTCAGTAGAAATCTGGTTGGTAAAATAGATGCTAAAAAACCTAACCAGTGTTTCTGAGATAAAATAGATCTGCAGTTCCTCCATGGTGATGTGAAAGACTGTTATTGAATTATGGGAATAGTTCAACCGTCTTCATTGCAGCTGAATGTGATACAACAAGCTATTATGTGTAAGAGAGCCATTACTTTTTTAAAAAGTGCAAGTTGCCATTGGATAACTTTCTTCATTCGATAAATGACATAAGTCTTTACTCAGGTGCTCTTTATGTAATATTTGATTTTAGATGAAGGCTTGAAAGTATTTAGTGTCAAATATTTGCATTAACAGATAAAATCAAATACTTTTTCCTTGTAGTATTTAATAGGTTTTACTAATGCGTCATGGCCAGTGGTCCAAACTGCCTACAAACTTCTAGTTATCTTTACAATGTTGTTGCAATGGGTCATCTGAAAATTTAAGCTGTCAGCTAGAATGATTCCACTTCTTATATATCAGTATGGCTAGACGTGAACGTGGACTGTGCCATATTTCCGGTAGAGTGTGACAGAGCCAATGGCAGCGCAGTACACAAATGAGAGTTTAATTACTGGAGATCCTCTTATAATTTATTTTCACAAGGGATGCTGCTGATTGGAGTTTTTGTTTTCTTTTCCTGTGGTGTCAACCAGCTATACTCAGTCAATCATTCTCCAACTCGCTATATCCTAACACAGGGTCACGGAGGTCTGCTGGAGCCAATCCCAGCCAACACAGGGCACAAGGCAGGAAACAAACCCCGGGCAGGGTGCCAGCCCACCTCAGACCAGCTATACTTCAAAAATGAATTAATAGACAGATATTGTGCCTTTTATTTATGTTAATCGATTTCAAACTATTTCTTTTTCTCTGTTTCAAAAAATCTGTGTCTTTATATATACTATTATATTTAGTAATTTGTATAGTATTTCTTTGTGTTTTAACTGAGGACTTGTCACAGTGCTCTGAGCCCGGACTCAGTAAAGAGTACTATACAAATTGAATATAATTATTAATAAAAATAAACAACAGATCAATAATATAATTTAAATTATGATCCAAGTGTAAATTAACATTTTATGTTTAATTAATGTAGTTTATTTCCTGCCTTTTTATTCTTAGTATCTGCAGTAAATTTTACATTGATGTTGCATTAACATATATTTTACTGAAATAAATACACACCATTTCAATCAATTATTTTCATTTTTAAATTTCTCAAAACCAAGAGCTTCATATCATTACAAATTATTTCACTAGTAAACTAAATGTTAAAAAGACAAATGATTCTTGTTTAAATAGCTAAATGACCACACATCATTATATTCAAATATGTACTGATTATTTTCTTATCGGCACACAGAATACCATTTTTATACTATATTTCATTATTTCAAAAAACAATCTGTGAGATGTGCTAGTGAGACAGTTTAATAGTTTTATAATTTATTAAATGTTCTTAGTACTAGGTTGTTGTACCGTGTTAGCCATTATGAATGTAGAGAAGTTAAGCAAAATGACACCTTTTATTGGCTAACTAAAGATTACAATATGCAAGCTTTTGAGGCAACTCAGGCCCCTTCTTCAGGCAAGATGTAAGGGGCCTGAGTTGCCTCGAAAGCTTGCATATTGTAATCTTTTTAGTTAGCCAATAAAAGGTGTCATTTTGCTTGGCTTTTCTCTTAAATGTTCTTAAAAATTCTGAAATAACAAGTGTGAAATATTAATTTCTTTACCAGTTATTTGTATCAAATATTTTCCTACATTTTACTCACAATTTGATTTGAGAATACACAGATCACTATTTTGTTCATAAGAATTAATTATTGTACAAACACTTTGACATCACTTTAGTTTTTTTTTTGTCTGGCGCCACCTGATTCCATGGTTCAAGTAAACCCCAAGATACGATACGCTTGACTTGTCTTGATGTCTAGTTATGCAAGACATCAAAGTTTTTTTGGCCCTCTTAACCCCAAAGAATTCTCATTTTTGGAGCTATTTTAGAAATTTTGTGTAGGAAATTACACTCTAATGATAAAGAGTAATCTAACAAACAGATGGCTTAAGTGAAAATGATCAGAAAGACTTTAAGTTGTGCATGCCACATTAACCATCAATGGGAGTTCATCCCCAATGGGATAGAACAGGTCAAAGTTACTCCTTTTCACAAAACTTCGGAAAATGGGGAATTGTAATGTTGTGATGTGTTGTTTTATGCTATTTTCAGGTTGCTAATCACAAAAATTATATTTTTGATATTTGACATTCTTTACCGGTTGCCCTAGCTCTCTAACAGCCATGCACAGAAAGTTAAAAATCATAAATTTCAAACCTAAGCGTGTGAAGTATCATTTTAGACCATTTCAAGGTTAATGATTACAAATATGGTGTTACTTTTGATCCTTTACTATGGATCTAGCCCTCTATGGACCTCAATCAGATGGTGAAAAATGACACATTTCTATTACAATTGATAATATATAGACTTTAAACATTTAAATTGAATCACACATTTTAATATTTCAAGTTTATTACAAAACAATGTTTATTAAGCGCTTCGACCTCATGAAGTATGCGAATGAAATTGTTATGAAAACCCGAATTAGGACGGCTTACGCTAATTCGTACATATTGTTAAGTGTTCTCAGGGGAAAAGCCATTTCTTCCGAATTGGACTTTAAAACCTCAGCATATTCTTCAAGGAATACCAACTTGGAGAAAAGTAAAGATAATGAAGCTTCTTTATTTAAGTATTATTTCAGAAGGAAAATTTTTCATTACATTAATATTTCCTGTTACAGTTTAAATCGTCAATGTGCCATATACCATAAAATAAAGAACGGTAATTAATTTAAAATGTAACATGGTCACACCTGTTTATCTTAGCATCCAAATCCAAACACGGACAATTCAGGTGTGGGGAGTAACTGTGATAAAGAAAAGAGGACGCCCAACTACACTGACAATATCCACCCCTACCTTACAAAGGGCAGTTCTGCTTATATTAGGTGCAATTCGAGGTCTAAAATCTTTGTGAAAAAAACAAATGATGCGAAATATCGGTGCTGAACGTGACAATTCCGAATTAGTTTATTAATCAGACCTTTCAGGGTTTAGTTGATGTTTAGTTAATGTCTAACTGTAATGTATTCCCTTGTATTTTTTTCTGTGCAGTTGATTTAGAAGTACATTATACTTTCGTGTTCTCAAGGCAAACTGCTAAAATATAACAAAACAAATCATCGATTTTTTCTTTCAAGTATCAACAATGAAAATGCATACTAATTTGCGCCATGGGATATTTAAATCTCAGGAAGCACTGCCTCACCGTGACTCGCTTCCCGGGGCGCGGCCTTCGACTGTCGCGTGTTGCATTATGGGCGGCTACTGCCGCCGCTGCAAGCGTCCCTTGCATGTCACGCAATGCATTATGGGCTGCCATCAGTCCTCCGGGCCCCGTTGCTCTAGCACCCCAACCCGCCCCCCCAGCGGAAAAAAATGGCTGCTTCGGCGGCAGCGGAGGGTTCGTGTCCCGGCTTATGCCCCAGCTTTGCTGTGGTCTGTTCGTTTTTGGATCGCTATGGGGGTATGCTGGACCTACCAGAGATTACCTTTCCACAACTGGAAAAAGCGCTGCAGGACACGGCGACAGGTAGGACTGCGGGGATGTTTTCTTAGCGGGGATGTTGCACACACACACATCCACATACATACATACATGCAGAGAGACACATAAGAGCTCCATCCCCGTCTGTGCTGTCTACTGTTATTGTGTGGTGTGGTCTGGAGTGGGAGGATTTGACGAATCCTTTCTTTATCACCACTCGATGTAGGACTTGGATCTTTTCAGTTTATGACTATGCTGATGCACTGTTTGCGAAACCATTGTTTTATTTTGTTTAACGAAACAGTTTAAATTGAATGATGCTTTTCTTAAGTCGAGGCGCCTGATATGTGCCGCCCTCTTATTTTCCACAAAGATGAGATAACAGTCACACATATGTAACATAATATAATTTGATCTAGTGTACGATGTGTTTTCATTCGTTTTGCTCTGAAGTGGGCACTGCTCCGAGGCCCTCTGAAATTAAATACGCCGTCGATATTTACAGTTTAATGGTCTCTCTTTTGGCAGATAGTGGTTCAGTAGCCTCAGTGCGCATGCGCCGACTGTATATTATACTAAACTTCCTGCGGGATGGTCAGACGAGATCTCCACCGACGTCCTGCTTTTTCCTACTTCTTCCCATTTGTCGTTGTTTGTGTTTTGTTATAATTTTGAAATTTCACGTTAAGACTCTGTGGAATTATAGATTATGTAATACATTTATTATGCCCGATAACTTGCATGCAAAACGCACAAAAAGAGCACCGCAGCAGGCCATGCTGCAACTGTTAAACTAATAACACAGTGTGCATTTTTGGTCGACGTGCGTTCATACTATAGTTTAATTCTTTTAATTAAAGAAGTACGCGATGTAATTTTTACAGTTTGTTTGAGTACATTAATCAATAAAAGAAATTTATTATAATAATTTTGACTTTGGTTTTGATTCTTTTTTTTCGCTCTTTGGCCCGCCTCCTAGAGGTCAGAACAGTATAACACGCAAGTAATCCTTACATAAAACTTTAATGCGCTTCAGTAAAAACTAGTAAAGCTCGAAATTATTAGAATTAACTTTCAATGCCTGTAAGCAGAAATTTAAATAAATGCTGAGATCGTATGCAATAAAACATCGTGTTTTATTATTAGATAATAAAATATACGTCTTGGTATCCTGTAATTTTCTAATAATCAAAATACAGTTCTAGAAGTTGTAGATTATTTGTGTAGTGCATTGTTAAATAGCAGATTAATTATTTGATGAGGTTTCCTGACACTATTGACTTACATATTTTCTCATCTAAACACCACTGAAATACACTGAAAGCTTTTTCACTGGAAGTTCAATAATTGTCATTCAATAAAACGTTGTGAGTACACCTACTTAAGCCAGAGATTTAACTGGTCAATTAAAGCAAAAATATTAATGGATGAATAACATTAGCTTATTTACAGCTTTAATGGTACATGCATTCTAAAATACTGTACAATGGAACTGTTTGTATTACTGGATATGTTTTGCTTTAGTAGATTTTGTGCAGTGCTTTTAAACATAAGCTTGTCATATTACTAATGCAGTACATACAGTTTGATGTGAATAGTCAAAGATTCCCTAAATAAAATCTTGTAAACTCTAAATCGTAAAATAATAAAGATACTTTTTGAGAATCGAGAACCAATTTAGAATTGCCTGATTCAGCTCCAAAGACCTGTGTTTGATTTCTTTGTTCAGACGCTGCCTATATGAAGTTTGCACATTCTGCACAAGTCCAGTTATGTTTTTATCCTTGTGTTCTGGTTTCCTTCTGCATCGTAAAAATGTGCATACCATACTGGCCTGAACCATCATGTTGGAGCTGTGTAAGTGGCTGGGTTCAGGTCCATGAAGTTGTTTTGTCCAGTGCAGTCTGTATCTAAATTTCCCATATAAGCTGAGGTTCTTTGCAAACAAAGCAGGTTCAGGAAATGTATATTGATTGTAGGGGTGTCTGATAAATTGGATGACATTCGTTATGGCTAATAATGGAATAATAAAATTATATCATTATTTGTGATATGCAAGTCTGAAAGGTCAATACTTTAGGTATGTACCACAGAAGCTGTGCTGTTCCTCGAACCGCTGGTGCTTTGCTTGGTATGCTGTTGGGTGTTTGGTCATTTTCATGATGAATATCTCAGATATCAGTGTGCAACACATATTCTACAAATGGTTAAAAGTAAGAAACAATTACAAGGCAGCAAACGGTGTTGGTCATATTAATGGGAAGCATTTGGACAAGTGTGTTGCCTGCCTAAAGATAAGATAGGGTTTGACTTGTGTTGGCTACCCCACTGCCAGCTTTTTCTTTGTTAATCCACCTGTTCTCTGAGAAAATGAAGGGACTCTGCCAAATAGCCTTAAAGCAAAATGTATTAGTTTTGTATTCATGGCTAGTGTACCCCACTTAAACAATAAAACATGACAATAATATTTATATATGTTACTTTTATATGCGTTTGAAGCTAAGATAATTGGAGATGGTCAGATGTTTAAGATAAAAAAAACGAACTTATTTCACCAACGTGTAAAAACAGACATTAGAAACAATACATATTGACGTGTATTCATTAACAGATGATGGGGTATTTATCTTAATATTTATATGTTAAAAGCTAAATGTATTAAAACTACATCTTTGTTGGGAATTTAATTTCGTTTGCAGTAGGTGATCTGTGCACAGCAGTGAATCAAACTCAGTCTTAAGGTCCTGTTGATTGTAAATTTTCAGTTCTTAATTTTTTTTGTAAAAGAAACTACTGTATATGGAAGCAATCACAAAATCAAACTGATAATTAGTAAGGGAGTTTAGAGAAGAAAACCCCAAAAATGTTTTTATGGATATGCACCCAAATGGAAAGTATATAAGAGAGCGTACATGTTGGGATGTTTATGGTGGTAATAAGTTGAAATTCCTAAAAATATTTACATAATTTTGTAACATCTTTACAGTGACAATGGACACAAAGTTTTAGAAAAATGAACATACCAAAATTATCCAGTCACTCTTAACCATGCCAAACCTAGTAATGATGTTTTGTAAGTTCAAAGGGATCTATCACCAGAATTAAAAGAATATGCTTTTAACACCTAATATTAACACAACAGCAGGGGATAAACCTGTAAATTGTCAGCTGAAAGTAAAATTAAAAAGCTCTCCCCTCTTTAAAAATATATTTTTTGGCAATAAAAGTGACTTGATCTTGCAGTGAATTCAATATGCTTATCCTGTGGCAATGTTCATGAGATCTTCATCTGTCACCCACTATTTAATATCCCATATTTAACTTCTATCTTTTGAATATAAAGATGTGTGTTTGTATATTTATACACTGATCAACCACAACATTTAAACCACGCAGTTCTTTTACTTGGTGTATTGGAAGCAGGAGAAATAGGGAAGCACTAAGACATGGGCTTAATTGTAATGGCTAGACAACTGGGTAAAAGCATCTCCCAGTATGTAGTGGTTAGTAACTGCCAACAGTGGTCCAAGGAAGGACAACTGGTGAACCGGTGACAGGGTCATGGGGTTTCTAAGGCTCAATGACACCCATGGAGAGCAAAGGGTAGCTTAGCTTGTCTGGTCCATTCCCACAGAAGAGCTACTGTAGCACAAATTGCTGAAACACTTAATAATGGCCACGAGAGAGGTGTTAGAACACCCAGTGCATCGCAACTTGATGAGAATGGGACTGCATAACCATACACCAGTCAGAGTTTCCATGCTAACCTTTGTCCACTGGTGAAAGTGCTTACAGTGGGCCTGTGAGCATCAAAACTGACCATGGAGCAATGGAAGAAGGTGGCCTGGTCTGATGCTTGTGTGCATACTTGTATTTGTGGAGGAGATGGCAGCAGGATGCACTATAGGAAGAAGGCAAACTGTCAGAGGCAGTGTACACTCTGGGCAGTGTTCTCCTGAGACACCTTGGGTCCTGGCATTCATGTGGATGTTAATCTGAAATGTACCTCCTATCTAAAGATTGTTACAGACCATGTACAGTGGGTACGGAAAGTATTCAGACCCCCTTCAAATTTTCACTGTTATATTGCAGCCATTTGCTAAAATCATTTGAATTAATTTTTTTCCTCATTAATGTACACACAGCACCCCATATTGACAGACAAAAAAATAATTTTTGAAATTGTTGCAGATTTATTAAAAAAGAAAAATTGAAATATCACATGGTCCTAAGTATTCAGACCCTTTGCTCAGTATTTAGAAGCACCCTTTTGAGCTAATACAGCCATGAGTCTTCTTGGGAAAGATGCAACAAGTTTTTCACACCTGGATTTGGGGATCCTCTGCCATTCCTCCTTGCAGATCCTCTCCAGTTCTGTCAGGTTGGATGGTAAACATTGATGGACAGCCATTTTTAGGTCTCTCCAGAGATGCTCAATTGGGGTTAAGTCAGGGCTCTGGCTGGGCCATTCAAGAACAGTCACATAGTTGTTGTGAAGCCACTCCTTCATTATTTTAGCTGTGTGCTTAGGGTCATTGTCTTGTTGGAAGGTAAATCTTCGGCCCAGTCTGAGGTCCTTAGCACTCTGGAGAAGGTTTTTGTCCAGGATATTCCTGAACTTGGCCACATTCATCTTTCCCTCGATTGCAACCAGTCGTCCTGTCCCTGCAGCTGAAAAACACCCCCACAGCATGATGCTGCCACCGCCATGCTTCACTGTGGGGACTGTATTGGACAAGTGATGAGCAGTGCCTGGTTGTCTCCACACATACCGCTTAGAATTAATGCCAAAAAGTTCTATCTTGGTCTCATCAGACCAGAGAGTCTTAGCAAACTCCATGCGGGCTGTCATGTGTCTTGCACTGAGTAGAGGCTTCCGACAGGCCACTCTGCCATAAAGCCCTGACTGGTGGAGGGCTGCAGTGATGGTTGACTTTCTACAACTGTCTCCCATCTCCTGACTGCATCTTTGGAGCTCAGCCAAAGTGATCTTTGGGTTCTTCTTTACCTCTCTCACCAAGGCTCTTCTCCCCCAGTAGCTCAGCTTGGCCGGACGGCCAGCTCTAGGAAGGGTTCTAGTCATCCCAAATGTCTTCCATTTAAGGATTATGGAGGCCACTGTGCTCTTGGGAACCTTAAGTGCAGCAGAAATTTTTTTGTAACCTTGGCCAGATCTGTGCCTTGCCACAATTCTGTCTCTGAGCTCTTCAGGCAGTTCCTTTGACCTCATGATTCTCATTTGCTCTGACATGCATTGTGAGCTGTAAGGTCTTATATAGACAGGTGTGTGGCTTTCCTAATCAAATCCAATCAGTATAATCAAACACAGCTGGACTCAAATGAAGGCGATCTCAAGGATGATCAGAAGAAATGGAACGCACCTGAGTTAAATATGAGTGTCACAGCAAAGGGTCTGAATACTTAGGATCATGTGATATTTCAGTTTTTCTTTTTTAATAAATCGGCAACAATTTCAAAAATTCTTTTTTTTGTCTGTCAATATGGGGTGCTGTGTGTACATTTAGTGAGGGAAAAAAATAATTTAAATGATTTTAGCAAATGGCTGCAATATAACAAAGAGTGAAAAATTGAAGGGGGTCTGAATACTTTCCATACCCACTGTACGTCCCTTCATGGCAACAATATTTCCTAACGGTATTGGCCTAGTTCATTAGAATAATGCTCCATACTACACTATAAAAATGTGTAGGAAAGTTTAGTTTTTTTTCCATATACAATACAATTTATTTTTATATAGCCCAAAATCATGCAAGAAGTGCCGCAATGGGCTTTAACAGACACTGCCTTTTGACAGCCCCCCTGCCTTGACTCTCTAAGAAGACAAGGAAAAACTCCCAAAAAAACCCTTTCCAGGTAGGTTGGGCATGCAGTGGGTGTCGCAAAAGGGGGGTCAATACAATACACAATTAATCCTCAATATAATTGTGCAGTCTCTTCTTTGCGAGTCTAAGCTGGGTTTTTCTTTTAAAGTCCCTTCAGGCATTCCTTGTGTGGTTTTGGACTATACAAGAAATACGTTGTTGTTTGAGAAACATGACAAAAATTTGAAGGTGTTGACTTGGCCTTCATATTCCTCAGTTCTCAATATGATCAAGTATTTATGGAATATGCTTCAAAAAATAAGTCTGATCTTTATAGACCCTGTTTTGTAATTCACAGGACTCCAAGTATCTGCTACTAATGTCTTGGTGGCAGATGCCACAGGGCACCTTCAGAAGTTTTATGAAGTCCGTGCCTCAACGGATCAGAGCTGTTTTGGTGTTACAAGGGGGATCTTAACAATATTAGACAGGTGGTTTTAATGTTGTGGCTAATCAGTATGTTTTGTATGTATAGATTATGTATTTTATGTGTGTGTGTAAGTATTACATGACCATGCTTTTACTATCTTGAATACATATATGTACATTGATAATGTTTTCAGAATAAATTCTGTATTAATGTTGCATATTTGTTGAACTCAATGTTGATTCACCTTAGGGAGATAAGACATTCTTTTATGCCTCACAACCATTTCATTTTTAAATGTTGCACAGATAAACTTTGGCCAATGGTGCAAACAATGCACACCTAGGGTACATGTAGATACTGCAGCTGAATGCAATGAGTTTCCTGCATCAGTGCTTATGTTGGGATTATGCAGTCTTTGAGGATGCATAAGCAATGCATGTAGTACCAATAAAATTAATTGCTTGTATATTAATGATAGATGGCTAGTGAAAAGAAAAAATCCAAGTATTTTCTCAATGTATAGATGCAATATTGTGAAGAAAAAATATTCAAAGTACTGTGCTTTGTCTTAAAGTTCCCCTTAAAGCCCTTTTTTGGTCCCAGCCTTCATTTTCATAATTTTTACTATGTTCGAGGCAGTTGGCAGCATGCAGTCATGTAATCTGAAATACCTAGTGACCCGCTCCAACTAGTCTGCGACTCACTGTGACAAAATCGGACCCGTTTTAATCTTGTCTTTAGTTGCAGGTACAGACTGTGTGTGCATGAGAACTGACATCCAATAAATGTTCATCCAGAAGTACAATGTATATATTGGATTGACAATATATAAGGAACATAAGTGTTTTGGACTCTCGTCTCGTCTGTCTGATGTTTTATGTACCATCACAGAATTTAAAAAAGAGGAAAAAAACTGGCCATAGCTGTTAACCCTTTGCATAGCTTTGCCTCCATCAGGCAGAATGCAATTGGTTGTCACAAAAAGAGGCAGATCAAATGGAAGATCAGCACACTGCTGCTAAATTTGACATGCCCCGTGACTTCTTTTTTCCCAGTCATGTAATCTGACATTGTTTGGTGACGAGATCAGCAACAACAGTTGGCAAGTCTGACATACTTAATGACTGGAAGTCATGTAATAAGACATTGGCTTTAGCACACATCCAGTTGGGTAGCTCTAAACTAGTAGTGGAAGACCCTCTACTAGTTTAGTTACTATTTTCACCATTTGTCACAAAGACATCACAATTCTTATTTTGCTTGCCTTTAATGAAGCAAGCAAGTAAGAAAACAAAAATATTATATATATAATAGATTCCAAACCATACATTTTACAACAGAACTTATTAGTGACCCTGTACACTCCATAATTAATTATTATTCAGCTGCTCTTCAGTATTATTGTGTGGCATCATGCAGGAGTTGAATACAAGCAGCCCAGTTTCCGTGACTAATCATTGAACTGGAGCCTGAATTCCCAAATCCCCATTTCAAGAGGTTGTGGGTTACAGGACTGAGGGTATTTCAGCATCCTTATTAAAAACGATTTGTTAATCATGAACTACCTGATTATTCCCATTACTTGCCGCCACCACCACACTCCTAACTTCTTGTCATGGCCTCATAACATTTATTCAATAGCATTTTCTGTTTAGTAATTGAAAGTAAATTCTGCATAACCCAATGCTAACTCTGTCAAAACCAAAATCTTATTAAAGGCATGGTGTGTATTTGGTTCCAAATGACTTCTGTTTCTGTGGATTTTTTTTTAACGTGTAAGTTGGAACATGTACTAAGAATTGTCTCTTAATAAAAAATGGCAAGACATGCAGAATACCTTTATTTATAACTTTAGCATGAAAAACTGCACTGTGGCACAACTGATATTCACGGTGTTTATAATGATGTGAAGGTAAAATTTGCCAGAGCAAAACATGGCCTCAGCTTACACAAGTGTTTTGCGCATACAAACATGCAAAATTTAGAAAGTCCCATCCTCAGATAAGTATGCCAAATAGCAACATTATTTCGTGAATATACCACTGCATCCACAGATTTCTTTTTGAATCAAACTCTATTGGGGCCAGCAAATCATAATTTTTATTGTATTGTAACCATTATCGTGGTATACTCAAACAGTTACTGTAGCTTTCATGAGCTACAGATCTGAAAACGAGTGTTTAATGCATCAATATATCTTTCACTTATATTGGTTCAGGAAACCGGTAGACTACACCAAGGGGCAATTTTATACAGAAGTGGATCTTGCATTGTTCTCCAAAGGGGTCCTCAAGTGTGGTGGAGCAAGAAAATGAACACATTTCCCATGTAGACATCTGCCCTTAGTGACAGAGTGTTGTCAACTGCAGGAGATATTGTCTCAGTTTCATGCAGAGAGTTGACGAATAAAGGAAATATAACCTTCTAAGTTCTTAACAGAACCAGTCATGACCCACAGCAAAATTGGTCAGGCATTCAAGCAGGAAATAAAATGAAATGCATTCTTGGATCATTGTTTGATGCAAACTCAGAAAAAACAAAAAGAGAAGTTGAAATGTGGATGGTTGCGCAGTGCAATAACTTTTTTAATAGTTTTATAGGTGGTTATTGTCACATGTACAGAGTTTAGTGAAATTTTTAATTGCATGTGCAATATGCAGTATGCAGCAGGTATTCTGTTACTGCAGTGCAAATGTTTTGTTAATATTGTAGTAGTTGGCAGTTTACCTGTACGATGGGAAGGGTTGGATGCATGATTTGTCTGTGACCTGTTGCACAGAAAGACGGAGCTCTGCATTCTGTAAACTCGAGGATTATTTGGGATAAACTTTACAAACCTGGGAATTTTCAAAATTGCAGGTGGAGACTCTAGGAGCATAGGATAAATACTGTATCTGCTGTGTTTCAACTGTAAGTGGTCTGAGGCAGGGGTGGGCATTCATGATAGTGGAAGACAACCAAGGGTAAGAATAGCCTTGGCTAGTTGCCGGATGGAGTCTGCTGTTTCTCAAGGCCATTCCCATGAAAACAACAGTGGGGAGGTGCTACTTTTCAGAGTGCAGTCTTTTATTGTTAAATAAATATACCATTTCTTAGGGTTAACTGTCACTCGGTGTGTGCCTTTATATCTTGGTGTTTGGTAAAACTTTTATTTGATTTGAATGCAAAAGAAAATGTTTATCAATCAATCAATCAATCAACATTTATTTATATAGCACATATTCATACAAAAAAATGTAGCTCAAAGTGCTTTACAAAATGAATAGAAAAATAGAAGACACAATAAAAAATAAACATAAGTCAACATTAATTAACATAGAATAAGAGTAAGGTCCGATGGCCAGGGTGGACAGAAAAACAAAAAAACTCCAAAAGCTGGAGAAAAAAATAAAATCTGTAGGGGTTCCAGACCAAGAGACCGCCCAGTCCCTCTGGGCATTCTACCTAACATAAATCATCATATTTTCATGGAAGGACCTGATGATGATGGTCACGTAGACTTCTGGCTTTCAGTCCATCATTGTTGGAGCATCATGATGCTTTGAGTAGGTGGTGGTGGCAGGCCGCCACCACAAAGAAACCGGAAAAGAAACAGAAGAGAGAGTAGGGGTCAGTACGGATTTTAGAGCCACCATGAATAGTTATTATGAAGAATTGAACATACAGAGTATCAGGATTATGTTAAAGTGAAGTTATAAAAGGCCATGTTAAAGTAATGTGTTTTCAGCAGTGTTTTAAATTGCTCTACTGTATTTGCCTGGCGAATTCCTATCGGCAGGCTATTCCAGATTTTAGGTGCATAGCAGCAGAAGGCCGCCTCACCACTTTTTTAAGTTTAGCTTTTGGAATTATAAGGAGACACTCATTTGAAGATCTAAGGTTACGATTTGGAATATAACGTGTCAGGCATTCCGATATATAAGATGGAGCGAGATTATTTAAGGCTTTATAAACCATAAGCAGTATTTTAAAGTCAATCCTGAATGACACAGGCAACCAGTGTAGTGACATCAAAACTGGAGAAATGTGTTCGGATTTTCTTTTCCCAGTTAGGATTCTAGCAGCTGCATTCTGCACTCGTTGCAAATGATTTATGTCTTTTTTGGGTAGTCCTGAGAGGAGTGCGTTACAGTAATCTAGTCTACTGAAAACAAAAGCGTGAATTAATTTCTCAGCATCTTTCAATGATATAAGAGGTCTAACTTTAGCTATGTTTCTTAAATGAAAAAATGCTGTCCTAGTGGTCTGATGAATATGCGATTTAAAATTCAGATTACAGTCAACGGTTACCCCTAAATTTTTTACTTCCGTCTTAACTTTTAATCCTAGTGCATTAAGTTTATTTCTGATAACCTCGCTGAATCCATTATTGCCAATTACCAAAATTTCAGTTTTCTCTTTATTTAGTTTGAGAAAATTACTATTCATCCATTCAGAAATACCAGTAAGACATTGTGTTAGTGTATCGAAAGAGTCGGAGTCATCAGGTGCTATAGATAAGTACAGCTGTGTGTCATCAGCATAGCTGTGGTAGCTCACATTGTAACCTGAGATAATCTGACCTAACGGAAGCATGTAGATTGAGAATAACAGCGGACCCAGGATAGAGCCTTGTGGAACACCATATCGGATATCATGTGTCTTTGAGATTTGATTACCACAACTCACAAAGAATTTTCTCCCTGCCAGGTAGGATTCAAACCAATTTAAGACACTGCCAGAGAGGCCCACCCATTGACTAAGGCGATTTCTAAGAATATTATGATCAATGGTGTCAAATGCAGCACTCAGATCTAAGAGGATGAGAACAGATAAATGACCTCTGTCTGTATTTACCCGCAAGTCATTTACTACTTTAACAAGTGCAGTTTCTGTACTGTGATTTGTTCTGAAGCCTGACTGAAAAGTATCAAGAATAGCATGTTTATTTAGGTGGTCATTTAACTGCATAATGACTGCCTTCTCTAAAATTTTACTTAAGAAGGGCAGGTTAGAAATGGGTCTAAAATTTTCAAAGGCAGAGGGGTCAAGATTATGTTTCTTAAGAAGGGGTTTAACTACAGCAGTCTTAAGACAGTCTGGAAAGACCCCCGTATCTAATGACGAATTTACTATGTCCAGAATATTGTCAATTAAAACGCCTGATATTTCTTTGAAAAACCTGGTTGGTATTGGTATTTACAAAACCAGTTCAAACTTGTGTATTTGCATACTGATTTAAATCTATTTTGCAATGTTTTGTTATATGGATGTTTAAGAAGTAAAACCAAACATACGGTAGATTTCTTTTATGAAGATTTCATATTGTGAGAATATTGTGAAGCTTAATATTGTATTGTGAAACTTAGATCTCAGTATGAATTGTATCATGGGGTAAATATATTATGACATGCCTACCACCAACATTCATTCTTCAAAAAAAATATAATTTAATCCATGCATTTTACACAATAAAAGTGTACTCGGTTATAGGATGTATGAATCATTATGCATCAAATGTGCCTGTTTTCTTGGTGAGCTGTGGACTACAGTATGAGAGCTGCAGAGACTTCATCAATTTTCAAGTTGAAGTTATTTCTACACAATCATGGTATACATTAGTTTGCCACATGAATTTACATTAAAAGTGAAGTGCATAAAAGGTTGAGTATTGATCTATATCTATATGCTACACTCACCCCTCTCCCACTTGGACAGAGGCAGTGGTGCTGTAAGAATTATGTTTCTGGACTTCTCTAGCGCATTCAGCACCATCCTACCTCTGCTCCTTAGGGACAAGCTGACTGAGACAGGAGTAGATTCAAACCTGGTGGCATGGATCGTGGACTATCTTACAGACAGACCTCAGTATGTGCGTCTCGGGAACTGCACGTCTGACATTGTGGTCGGCAACACAGGAGCGCCGCAGGGGGACTGTGCTTTCTCCGGTCCTGTTCAATCTATATACATCAGACTTCCAATACATCACGAAGTCCTGCCACGTGCAAACGTTCGCTGACGACACTGCTATTGTGGGCTGCATCAGGAGGAATATAGGAAACTAATCAAGGACTTTGTTAAATGGTACGACTCGAGCCACTTACACTTGAATACCACCAAACCAAGGAGCTGGTGGGGGATTTTAGACCCATGATTATCAGAGGTGACTGTGTGCAGAGGGTACAGAACTATAAATACCTGGGAGTGCAGCTGGATGAGAAATTGGACTGGACTGCCAATACTGATGCTCTGTGCAAGAGAGGACAGAGCCGACTATACTTCCTTAAAAGGCTGGCGTCCTTCAGCATCTGCAATAAGATCCTGCAGATGTCCTATCAGACAGTTGAGGTGAGCGCCCTCTTCTTTATGCTGCCTCCCCAGCACACCACCTCGTAGAAGAGGGACACCTCACGCCTGGACAAACTGGTGAGAAAGGCAGTCTGTATTGTAGGCACGGAGCTGGACAGTTTGACATCTGTGGCAGAGCAACAGACGGTGAGCAGGCTCCAGTCAATCATGGAGAATCCACTACATCCACTGAACAGCATCATCTGACAGACTGAGATCGTTCCTCCCCCACACTATGCGACTCTTCATTTCCACCGGGGGGTAAACCTTAACGCTACACAAGATTATAGACTGTTATACCTGCCTCGCACTCTTCGCCTTGTATTTTTTAACGTGCACTGCACTTTTGTTGCTCTTTAATTAATATTGTTTTTATCAGTATGCTGCTGCTGGAGTATGTGAATTTCCCCTTGGGGATTAATAAAGTATCCATCTATCTATCGATCAATCTGGGTCTTGGGATTATACAATACAATTTATTTTTGTATAGCCCAAAATCACACAAGAAGTGCTGCAATGGGCTTTAACAGCAGTACTCGATGGTAATGGATATCTGCATTTTTCTCCTTCAGCAGTAGAGTAAATAGTTGCATACCAGTGTTCACTGGCACCTTGTGCTTGGGTCATGGTACAACTGGTGCCTATCCCACCAAGCATCGGTATTGAGGCAGAAACAATCCCCAGACAGGATGCAAGTCCATTGCAGAATGAACGGAGACACCTGTGGATTACTACAGGGGGTCTACAACTCTGGTCCTGGAGTGCTACTGTGGCTGCAAGCTTTCATTTCAATCCTTTTCTTAATCAGTGACCAGTTTTTGCTCCTAAATTACTTATTTTTTCTGCATTTTAATTGACTTGTTTTTTTCAGGGCTCAGTCCTATGAATTGCTTCATTTTTTCCTTAAGCGGCACCCAAGCAGAAATGAGATGTGAAGTGAACATATAGATGACCAGTTAAGTTGGGTAGTCAAACCCCAACCAGTTTTTTTAATTAAAAAAACGTTCTTGTTGCTAGTTAAACCTGTTACACTGTATTTAATTCCTTGTCTTGTTGGTGCTTTCATTCTGCTACAGCAGATATTTCCATAACTTTTATTGGGGGATTTATTTTCCCCCATGAGCCTATTCAAAAATGTTGGGTGGACCTGAGCAGATCAACATTACGTAGACCTTCACCTTTCTTTATTTTCTGATATTGCATGATGGTCGTATGTTGGCTCCTGTGCAAAAGGTTCTGTGCAGCACATACTGTAAATTCAATCACTTTGAACAGTTCTGCTAAAAAAATATCCTTAATTTCGGACATAGTGAAGATGTGGGAGAAAATATTTAAACTGCGGAACGCTACATAGGTGACATTCTTGCTCTTCCAGGAAGATCTTTTCTAGTGACCTGAGGACAGGATGGTCCTCGGGCTGTCCACAGCAGCTTGGGAGAACAACGAAACAGCCCAGAACCATCTAACTTAAGTCTTTGCTTGCTGTAATACTTTTTAAATATTAGAACCATGATTTTGATAAGCTCTACAGTCGGTGCATTTTTGGCAGTCCTTAAACTGCAGAAGAAATGGTATCTCTTCAAAAAAGCCTTCCCAGCAACAGGAGCCTCCCCCATAGGTGGACAGCTGCATGTTGCTATGCCAAAAACTCCCTTACAGTTCTAATCTACTACATCAGATTAAGAAAAATACATTGCCTGAGTCAGCCTGATTGTTTGTTTGTTTGTTTAATATGATTTATTTAATTATTGTGGAAACCTATTAAAGTAACTTTATAAAGCTGAAATATGATTTATATGGGATGCTATTGCTGCTCAATTTTGGCAACTACTTTTGAGAAGTAGTTTTCTTTCAAATTCACTAGATTAGTGTTTCTCAGCCACTGAGTGGGTCGTGAGTGGTTTGCAGCTCAACACTCCGATTGACCCCCTCCTCCTGATGCGTCAAACGCAACCGGTTCTTCCAACCGGTAACGGGAACTACACTCCTCCTTGGAGGGTCTTGTAAACACAAAAGGCTAAAGGGGTTTCATCGCTAGAAAGGTTAAGAAGCGCTGCACTAGAAGACAATTACTGTACAAGTTGACGGCCCTGGCATAATTATCTGAAAAAAAGTGATAGTGCAGCTCTGCATGAACTAAAGCTAGCAAGTACATTTTATGTAGCTGGCCAATGTATGAAACCTTATTTTACTTAAGCGCACTTGCAATTAATAATGGTGGCAACTAAAAAAATAATTTTGAAGACCATTTATTTGTTCTTTCCAAAGAAATACCTGGGCTCTAACTTTTGTTTTAATGCTTGCCTCTAACATGAACTTCTCCGGTTAACCAGCTTTACAACAGTAAAAAAGCGAAGTGTAACTGGGTCACTTATGGTTTTGTTGTCTTGTCCTCGGCGGTTATATAACACCATCCCTTAGTTGTACCTGCAGCCCCAACAAACATCCATTCTCTCAAATGTTCTCATGCAATATTCCCACATAGAGGACGTTTTTGCCTAATATTTGGAAGAACCATCGCTGAAACAAAATAACTTGTTAAACTTTATAAAATTATAGCTATTGTTCACCTTAGTTCTTTCAACTAACTCTCTTTTAAGTAAATTCTACAGTAGTATTGAGTGTAAATTGCTTTTTGAGTTGAGTGAACATAAAGGTAATATAAATTTGTTTGAATAATGTTTTTGTTTGGAATTATTTACATTTTTAAGTTGGAACATCTAGTTTTTATAATTTAAATGTTCAACTGGGTATTGAAGCAATCCCTTTTTTGGTAAGCTTGTCAATATTTGATTATTGGTGTTTTGATTTACAACATGGCTAAGCATAATTGCCACATTACCGCAGCACTGGATGAAAGTTATTAAAGGAAATTTAAACTTCATTAACCCCCTTGGGGCTGGAGTTCTCAAGCGACATTATACACCACCACTTCCTCAAAGCTGGCATGTCATTCTAACAAGGATCAAGCATAATCTAGTTATTAAAAGGAGTTTAATGTAACAAAAATATTTTCTGCAAATTATTACAAACATGCATTTAAAATATGTGGATTTTGAAAGATAGGAGTTTCTGGAACATTAAATCCATTAGAGACAGTATGCTAAAAGTAAAATAAATAAACATAACTCAACACAGATTATAAAGGTGCCAAAGCAGGAATCCACAACCAGATGTAAGCCTCCCTCCACAAATGCTACAATGAAAGAAGAGAGTACTGAAGTTGAGAATCTACAATTGAAGTGAGTCTCAATGACAGCACATTCTACAGAGAAACCACAAAATGGTAATTTGGAAACCTGGACACAACATTAAATACAGACATACACAAAAATATAGTTATAATGTGAAATGGTCATACATGGAAATTAAAATTCCACAGATGTAACTATTCATCTGACTTGGAAGGCCCTACCTAATACAAGGAGTAAAAAAATGAATCAAAGAAAAAAATTAAATATTCACCTGTTGACAATGACTGTTAAACAAAAACAACAATGGAAATGGCCACTTGTGGCACACTTTTTTGTTTTACATCTGTAAAACCTTCCAAACAGTGGGGAATGCAGGATTAGCACAGCTTTTAAACTTTATTAGAAAAGTTCTAATTCATAAATCTAACAATCAGTATTTTATGCAATAAAGTAGCCTAGCAGTGTTTTTTAAACAAAACATGCATTCTTACACAACTGGCGTAATTACCTGCATGTTTTACAGTGTGGGGTTCATTATGCTGAAGGTGAGGCAGAGTTTTTGCAAAGAGGGTACTTGTAGTCATTTTAATATTTAATCAAAGTTGTTTCATATTCCCAGCAAATATGGAGAAATGTGGCTATGGAATTAAAGACAAAAATATGTAAAACTAATTTGGCGGAAAGTGCTATTGTTCTTTTATAAATAATATAGATAGATACTTTATTAATCCCAAGGGGAAATTCACATACTCCAGCAGCAGCATACTGATAAAAAAAACAATATTAAAGAGTGATAAAAATATATAACCGGTATAACCGACAATAACTTTGTATAATGTTAACGTTTACCCCCCTGGGTGGAATTGAAGAGTTGCATAGTGTGGGGGAGGAACGATCTCCTCAGTCTGTCAGTGGAGCAGGATAGTGACAGCAGTCTGTCGCTGAAGCTGCTCCTCTGTCTGGAGATGACACTGTTCAGTGGATGTAGTGGATTCTCCATGATTGACAGGAGCCTGCTCAGCGCTCGTTGCTCTGCCACGGATGTCAAACTATCCAGCTCCTTACCTACAGTAGAGCCTGCCTTCCTCACCAGTTTGTCCAGGCGTGAGGCGTCCTTCTTTATGCTGCCTCCCCATTACACCACTGCGTAGAAAAGGGCGCTCGCCGCAACCGTTTGATCGAACATCTGTAGCATCTTATTGCAGGTGTTAAAGGACACTAGCCTTCTAAGGAAGTATAGTCGTCTCTGTCCTCTCTTGCACAGAGCATCAATATTGGTTATCACCCAGCTGCACTTTCAAGTAATTATAGGTCTGCACTCTCAGCACACAGTCACCTCTGATGATCACAGGGTCCATGAGGGGCCTGGGCCTCCTAAAATCCACCACCAGCTCCTTGGTTTTGCTGGTGTTAAATGGTGCGACTCAAACCACCTAAAATGTCCTTGATTAGTTTCCTATACTCTTCCTCCTGCCCACTCCTGATGCAGCCCACGATAGCAGTGTCACCAGGGAACTTTTGCACGTAGCAGGACTCTGAGTTGTTTTGGAAGTCCGATGCATATAGGCTGAACAGGACCGGAGATAGTACAGTCCCTTGCAGCGCTTCTGTGTTGCGGACCACAATGTCAGACCTGCAGTTCCTGAGACGCACATACTGAGGCCTGTCTGTAAGATGATCCATGCCACCAGGTATGAATCTACTCCCATCTCTGTCAGCTTGTCCCTAAGTAGCAGAGGTTGGATGGTGCTGAAGGAGCTAGAGAAGTCCAGAAACGAAATTCTTACAGCACCACTGCATCTGTCCAAGTGGGAGAGGGAATGATGCAGCAAATAGATGATGGCATCCTCCGCTCCCACCTTCTCCTGGTATGTGAACTGCAGAGGGTCAAGGGCGTGGTGGACCTGTGGCTTCAGGTGGTGAAGCATCAGCCGCTCCATGGTTTTCATCACATGTGACATCAGAGCAACAGGCTGGAAGTCATTCAGCTAACTAGGACGTGATATACCTTTGGGACTGGGGTGAATGCAAGATGTTTTCCATAGCCTCTGGACTCTCCCCTGTTCCAGGCTCAGGTTGAAGATGCGCTGTAGAGGACTCCCCAGCTACAACACACAGGCCTTCAGCAGTCGTGGTGATACTCCATCTGGACCCGCTGCTTTGCTGGCATGAAGTCTCATCAGCTCTCTTCTTACCTGGGCTGCTGTGATTGTGGGTGGGGATGTCTCTCCTATGCTGGTGTCAGCAGAAAGATGGGTGGAGGGTACAGTACTTCGAGGTGAGAGTGGGTTAGGGTGGTCAAACCTGTTTAAAGAAGTTATTCATCTGGTTTGCGCTCTCTGTCTTTCTCGATGGTGGCACCCCGCTTCGAGCTACAGCCAGTGGTGATCTTCATCCCATCCCACACTTCCTTCATGCTATTATTCTGTAACTTCTGCTCCAGCTTTCTCCTGTACTGCTCTTTCGCCGCCCTGAGCTGGACTTTTTCCTTTTGCACACGCTTAAGCTCATGCCGATCACCGCCTTTAAAAGCCCTTTTCTTCTGGTTCAAAAGGCCCTTGATGTCCCTTGTAATCCATGGCTTGTTATTAGCATAGCAGCGTACTGTTCTTACTGGAATTACAATGTCCATACAGAAGTTGATGTAGTGCAGTCAACAACCTCCTCAGTGTTCTCACTATATGATCCCTGCAGGATATCCCAGTCCGTAATTCCAAAGCAGTCTCTCAGAGCCTGCTCTGCCTTAGGGGACCATTTCCTGAATGAGCATGTGATTGTAGGTAGCTCCCTCACTCTTGGTTTGTAGTGAGGCTGAAGCAGAACCAGGTTCTGATCTGCTTTCCCAAGCGCAGGCAGCGGGGTGGCGCTGTATGCGTCTTTAACATTTGCATACAGTAGGTCAATAGTCCTATTTCCCCGGGTGTTACAATCCACATACTTGGAGAAGCCAGGTAATGTTTTGTCCAGCGTCACATGGTTAAAGTCTCCAGTTATTAGCACAAGTGCCTCGGGGTGCTGTGTTTGTAGTTTAGCAACAGCGGAATGGATGATGTCACCCGCTATCTCCACGTCCGCCCGAGGAGGGATAACAACAATGACGTTTCCAAACTCCCTGGGCAAGTAATAGGGACGCAGACTTACGACCAACAGTTTGATGACCTTGCAGCAAGTGGAGATTTTGACGTTTACATTTCCAGAGTTGCACCACCTTGTATTCACATAGAGAGCGAGTCCTCTTCCTTTCCACTTCCCGCAGGTATTTGTGTGTCTGTCCGCTCTAACTGTGCTAAACCCGGGTAGCTCCACGTTAGCATCTGGGATGTTAGTTGTTAGCTACGTTTCACAAAAACACAAAAAGCTGCATTCTCTGTAGGTCCTGACATTTTTCACCAGCGCAGCCAGTTTGTTGATTTTATTTGGTAGTGAGTTCACATTTCCCAGGATCACAGAAGGCACCGAAGGTTTATATCGCCACTTCCTCTCTAGCCGCTTAGCCTTTAGCTTAACGCAGGCTTTGCTGCCATGATACCGCCTTCTTACCTTGTCAGGTAAATGGGGAACCACACCGGCATGGGCTTTTGTTCTCCGTGCTAGAAGTTGACTATCTGAATAGACTAGTCTCAGCGTGTAAAAATCCATGTCCATGTAGTAAAGTGTCCAGGGAACGAGTCCTTATTAAAGGAAATGGTAGGAGTGATCAGTGAAATAGAGAAAAAGGTAAAGACCTACACGGAGCTGCTGGAAAGTCTGCCACTTGAAGCGGTGCCTGAGTCATTGAAGTATAGCTAACATAACTCTCCAATTACAGTAAAATCATGTTAAATAAGATATTAAAAAATGTTAATGTCTAGGCCTGGATAAAAATAATTTTCCAATTAATTCAGTATCGATTCTTTTAAAGTCTCGAGATCAATCTTGTGAATCTCAGTCCTGCTCAGGTTCTACATGTAGAGTTTTGCTCATCTTCAATTTTGTTGTCTAATCCAGTAGATGTCACTAATGCGCCTGCTAAGACTTTCTACAGGAAGAGCACTTTACTGTCTTGCATAGAATGAGAAGGGTCTGGCTGCAGGTAGGACACCATAAAATGAACACCTGAATAAAAACAAAGCCATGCTGTATGTAAGCTGTGCAGGTCAGAAATTATGTATTATTGTAACACAACAAATTTTGAGAAATCATTTATTCTGACATCGCCCATAAATCCACCCGGATATGCTCCAGGTGCGTGATGACGTCCTTCCGGCAGCTCTTCCTGGTATGGCGGAAGTGCTGCTCTTGCACCCGGAAGCACTCCGGGTGTTGCTGGAAGGATCTTCCTCCATCTTCCCAGGTGTGGCGGAAATGCAGAGCTGCCGGGCTTTAGGAGACTTGGAGCGCCCCATGGCAGAAGCCATGGGCCCCCACGGGTTTGTGCCTCCTTGCTCCATCCCTGTGGTCCCTTGCTTATCCAGGGCGGTTGCCCCCTCGTGGCCCAGGGGACATACTGACTGCCTTCTGGTCCTTCCAGGCGTCCTGGCTGGGTCTGACCCCCAGCCTCCTGTGACAATAAGTTAGTTAAATTTATAGTGAATTTTGAATTAATGCAGTGTGTGTTTTTTTGTAATTAAAGAGCAATGATATCTTGTTCCAAATCTTCCAAATACTAATGTTAACAGTTCATTACTAATCAAGTATTTCTTCTTAAATGTCATTCCATGCTTATGCATAAAGTTATTATGTAGGCACCCTTCAAATAAAGTGTTAACTGAATTTTGTCACATTATGTTAATGTTCTGTATGCATGGTTAACTAATTTCAAAAAAGCCACCACTTCAGATATATCAGTACATGCTATTTCTGTCAAGATAAAATCGAAATTGAATCTGATTGGAACCTCAGTGCCAGTACCCAGCCATATTAATGATGAAGATAAGCAAATACCTTACATATTGTACACTAACATTGCAAATATGCTACATAACCTCACATAAATAAGTTAAAATGTTAAAAATGTAATATGCAAAGGGTATAACTACTTTTAATTCACAGCTACAATAAATAAAAGTTTAAAGTGTAATGTTGTGGTTATGTCTTTGTACTTCAAACTCTGAAATTGTGGGTTCAAATCCTGCTACTGACACTGTGTGACCATAAACATGTCACTTAACCGGCCTGTGCTCCAAATGGAGAAAAACAAAAAATTATTGTAAGCAACGTAAATGTTGTAATTTGCCTTGGATAAAGGCGTCTGCAAAATTAAATGTAATTATAAAAAATGATTTAATTCACACCAGAATAACATGACAGGGCTCTTTTGAAAGCAGATTTCCGTTACCTTACTAGAGAAAGAGGTGCCAGTTTATTGTGAACAAAGCAATTAAATTGACAATGATTTGACAAATAAATTGTCTTGTCAAGCAATTGCTGCCACTTCTGAAGGTAAATCTATAAATCTAAAGCTAAACCTCCCCTTTCAAAAGCAGACAGACTCCGCATCTCAAAAATCAGATCAAATAATGACCTCCACATCAGCTTGATAGGAAACCACACACTCCAATAGAGACAAATACTTGTCTACAAACTCTCGTGGTGTGATTGATCGCTATACTACAGTGGTTTTCAAGCTCAGTCGTTGGGACACCTGAGGTTGCAGTTTTTTTTTTATACCAGCCAGTTTATTCTTTTAATTGAGCTACGTTAATTTAGCAATCTGTTAAAAATCTGGTAATATTTCTCCTTGGGATTAATAAAGTATCTATCAATCTATCTCTGTTTTGTTTCAATTTTGAAGTTACAAAGTGGTTTTGCTAAGATCGTACACATGAAGCAGGAATGTGTTCGTCAATTGCTAACAATTATTTTTTTCGCTTTTAAATCTCTTGTTCGTTTTTATTTTACTCGTATCGCCTCCTGCTTGCTTCGCTTACCAACCCCCTTCCGGCATGCACCATGCGCTGGCCACTTCACGTCTCTGCCACTCGTGTTGTGAAGAGGGGGGCTGAACGCACCCCAGGGAGACGCGGTCGCTCCTCTGAAACCCCCTTTTAAATGGTGATACAGCAGCTGTCATTTTGTCTCACTGCCTTGTCTGTCTCTCTCTTCTCCCCCAGACATCCTCTGCTCCTGTTAGGGGTCCCGCTGCCAAGGTGCGCCCCTATGAACAGGAAGATTTTCTATTCTTTTAATTGAGAGACGGAACTGTCCCCTACAACTACATACGGAGCTAGATTCACTCCTAAAAGAGACTTATGTTTGTTTGAAGTGTCTGAATAACGTTTCTGTCTGTAAAATCTCCTGTGTATCTGTGCAACTCTGTGACCCAAGCGTGACAGCGTATGTGGATTTCGCTTTTTCACCAAACAACAAATCTTTTAATTCTCGTGGATACGCCTCTTCATCTGGAAGAAACACTACTTTTCCCTGATGGTGACACGAATTAGACAATCTACAAGTCTCCCACTTAAATTTTAAATCTAAATAATATATTCAATCTCTTCTCACTGTTCCGTTTTTTCACAGAGTAATCATTTACGTGTGATGCGCTAATGCGATGTTTACTATCATTTTTTGGACACTTCCGAATTTTCGTACTTCCATTATACGTATGTAACCTGTTCTGCATATGTATCGTGCCAACGTTTTTGAATTCTTTGCCACGTTCTACTTTGTCATCTTCCATTTGTCTTGCGAGACATGAAAGTGTCTCTCTAAGAAAGTCGCGTCTTGTCCCAAGATTTTTTTTATATAATAGAGAGACATTTATTTATGTCAATATTTGCTAATAAGTACATACAGGAGAAACACTAAAATAGCTGCCTTTTAGCATTCAGTGTTTGCTGTAGTGTCAATTATGCTTGTCATTAATTATCGTCATTTGGACACAGTTAAGAGAGCCAACACCACAAAAACAAGAAGTAAGCAGTAAATCGGTTAAACATCTAAAGATATGGCAAAATACAATTATTTCTTAATTTTTATGCAAATTTATAACTAACAATGCATTTTCTGTATACAATGCAAGAGAAGAAATAAATGGACAACTGATTAAACAGAGACAAATGTATAATCATTTCAAAGTGAAACTTTGTCTAAACTTTGAAATAGACTGTCTTGATTATTAGGTAAAATCCTTGTGCATGAAGTAGGCTATGCAGTGGTCATTTTGCCAGCCTGTGAAGATCATTAGAAAACCAAGAAAAGCATGGAGCACTTTAAAAGGAAAATGGTGAACTTCACCGTTAACAGTAAATAACCAAATGACTAAGCATCCTCTGTAAAACTGTCATGTTGTCAGGCCCAGGAATGATGAGTGTGGGCAGGTTTAGGGTTTGGAAGCTACTAGAATTATTTAGCACATACATTAACACTCTGTTCAATACCACCATTGTGCATATCATTCAAAAAGGAGTGGTTTTTCAAAATATGGCTGTTTATACTAGAAAAATGATAACCTAATAAACATGCATTGCTTTGTTTCAGCATCATATTAGTTATTCTACCGATAGCAAAACATATATGTAGGTTCTAAATGTTGGCCCAATATATCAGCGCCCTGTATTAGTTGGGTCCTGCTTTGCATGCCTGGCTGCAGAAGTATTTGAGTGATTTTGATACACTATTGATTTTATAAAAAGTATGCAAGCAATTTCAACATTATTTAACTATATAAATACATCAAACTACAACAGTTGATCTTAACTGCAGTTCTAAATTAATGTACAAATGCCTAGACTTAGAAGTTTTGACAATGTAATTGGATATCTACAATTTAAATTGAAGTATTTAAAATATTATTACAGATAATCTCAAGTCATTGGAATTTTTTTTAAACAGTACTTCTATATATCATGAAGTACATTACAGATATTGTCATTTCTGACACGTCAGGATTGAACTGTATATATCTGTGATTTTGATCTGTGATCAAACACTGTAGGTATTTAAAATTCTGCCTAGTCACAGTTTTGGTTTAGAGAGCCAGGTCTATGGATATTTCCAGTCTTGTGCTCAGTATTGCTGGATACCAGTGATCCTGAATTGGATTGAGCAGGTTTGAGAATGTAATGTTCTGTTACCGTAATTGTAGTTTTCACTTATAACAATGCAACACTGATTAGCTCAAGAAAGGCATTAAATTTTAAAATGGCCTGGCCTACTCCCATGGCTCCTGTGCTCGGTGGAAAGGCAGAAATAGTTTAAGTACAAGCATTTTTAGAAGAGAAAACAATTGAGGGTTGCAACAAAGTGAAAGCTGCTGCAATTACAATTCAATTGATCAATTAAGGAAAAACATTTATACATTATTTATCTACTCTTTGATTAATTACAGCTCGAAGATGAATAATCAGTAGCCCAGAAACAAAACTATAGTAAGTTCCAGTGCAGGAGTACCTGGCTGAAGATGAAAAGGGAGAACTACTGACTGTAATAGCTTGTGTGTTTAAAAGCAGCTATTCATAGCTATGCTGTCATATTAAAGTCAAGAAATCTTCATTATAGTTCTTGGAGCACCTGTATGAGAAAGCAATCCAAACTCTCTGTCCTTGGGATGTCTGCCTGTGTGGGGGATTTTGCGTATATTATTAATAGTAGGGATGCATCAATGCCATGTTTTGGCATACACCAGTACCAGGTACTTAATGAACACTATAAGTTCATAGTAAGTACCAATAAGAGTACTTTTTATTAGAAAGATAATGATACTATATATTCAGCAATAAATATGAAAATAATGCAGTTTTTATTTAGTGAACCATAATGAATGAAAAATTTGTTTTTGCTCATTGTGCATCTGAAAATTGACATGCTTTTGACTCCTACACTGCTGCTGGATGAGAATGCACATGAAAACACAGCCCTTCAGAAAAGCTGGAATATCTGCAAAGAAAATGTGACTTACTCAATTACAGATTGTCATATTCGATAGATTTAAATTGAGACAGTCCAAGTCTTTGCATGATTTTCAAATGAAATGGTCTTTATGTAGTTCCTTATTATTTGTTACTAATGATGCTGCAGTATAATCACTCAAATTCCAATAGACTTAATCTAGAAGTGAAGAGTTTTCTGATATTAAAATTTATGTTTCCTTATAAATTTAGCAACCTCCCTTAATTTCTTCATCGCACAAATTCTGATGTTTTGATTGCTTTTTTTGTGTGTGGTGTTGTTTTTTTTTATTTTTTTTAATCTATATGTATATATCTTTGTTTCAAGATTCATTTGGCAGTACAGCTTTTTTTTTTTAAGTGCAGCTGACAGAGAATTCAAGGCAATGCAGGCAAAATTTATAGAAAGGTTTGAAACATCTAGGGGTGACTGGCCATCAGCATTGCATTGCTTCAATTATGTGAAAAGAAATAATTCTAATACACATTAAAAATTTTCAATCCCATCAAATGGGAATTGGCATAGAGGCATGTTGTGATTAGGAAAATGTATGTGTGTGTGTAATTTTCTATATTTCTGCATAAATATGACCTAAAACATCATCAGATTTTCACTCAAGTCCTAAAAGTAGATAAAGAGAAACCAGTTAAACAAATGAGACAAAAATATTATACTTGGTCATTGATTAAGGAAAATGATTGAATATTACATATATGTAAGTAGCTAAAGTATGTGAACCTTTGCTCTCAGTATCTGATGTGACCCCCCCTTTGCAGCAATAACTGCAACTAAACGTTTCCAGTAACTTTTGATCATTCCTACACACCGGCTTGGAGGAATTTTAGCCCATTCCTTCATACAGAGCAGCTTCAACTCTGGGATGTTGGTGGGTTTCCTCACATTAACTGCTCACTTCAGGTCCTTCCACAATATTTCTATTGGATTAAGGTCAGGACTTTCACTTGGCCATTCCAAAACATTAACTTTATTCTTCTTTAGCCATTCTTTGGTAGAGCGACTTGTGTGCTTAGGGCCGTTGTCTTGCTGCATGACCCACCTTCTCTTGAGATTCAGTTCATGGACAGATGTCCTGACATTTTTCTTTTTTAGAATTCTCTGATATAATTCAGAATTCATTATTCCATCAATGAAGGCAAGCCGTCCTGGCCCAGATGCAGCAAAACAGGCCCAAACCATGATTACTACCACAATGTTTCACAGATGGGATAAGGTTCTTCTGCTGGAATGCAGTGTTTTCCTTTCTCCAAACATAACGCTTTTCATTTAAACCAAAAAGTTCTATTTTGGTCTAATCTGTCCACAAAACAGGCCTTCAGTTGCTTAGAAGTTACCCTGGGGTCCTTTGTGACCTCGCCGACTATTACACACCTTGTTCTTGGAGTGATCTTTGTTGGTCAACCACTCCTGGGGAGGGTAACAATGGTCTTGAATTTCCTCCATTTTATACACAATCTGTCTGACTGTGGATTGGTGGAGTCCAAACTCTTTAGAGATAGTTTTGTAACCTTTTCCAGCCTGATGAACATCAACAACTCTTATTCTGAGGTCCTCAGAAATCTCCTTTGTTCGTGCCATGATACACTTCCACAAACATGTGTTAAAAAGAGCAGACTTTGATAGATTCCTGTTCTTTAAATAACACAGCGTGCCCACTCACACCTGATTGTCATTCCATTGATTGAACACACCTGACTCTAATTTCACCTTCAAACTAACTGCTAATCCTAGAGGTTCACATACTTTTGCCACTCACAAATGTGTAATATTCGATCATTTTCCTCAATAAATAAATGACCAAGTATAATATTTTTGTCTAATTTGTTTAACTGGTTTCTCTTTATCTACTTTTAGGATGAGTGAAAATCTGATGATTTAGGTCAGAAATATAGAAAATTCTAAAGGGTTCACAAACTTTCAAGCACCACTGTATTTGTATATGTATAATGTAGCATTCATAGTCTGAGTCCCGATCTGTTTGTATGGGTGGTTACCTACCAGGTAACCTATGTGGTTGGTCTGCCAGTCAGCAAACATCCGCCACAGGCCTTCTTAGTAACAAGAAGCAGATCATAGAATGTTGCATAGTTTACTGTCAAATAATGCAAACAGTACGTGACACGTATTTCGCCCTTATTTGGGCTCATCAGGCGTACGCACTCCACTGCACCCCTCGCAGGGATTGAACCTCGGACATCCACATCAAAGGCAAAGCCTCTTTACACTGTGCCATGGCGTGTGGTTTGTTTATTTGAAGGGGCCTGAGTTGCCTCAAAACCTTGCATATTGTAATCTTTTCAGTCATCACACAGAAGGTATTTAAGTTGACATTCCACTACTCCCAGTGTCAAAGGTTTTGATTGTGTTCAAGAAATGGAACTTTTGACTATGATTTTTGGTAGTGCTGGGCGGTATGACCAAAATTGTATATCACGGTATTTTTCAAAATTATAGCGGTTTCACAGTATTCAATGATATTTTTTTTTCCCCCATACATGAGTGGATGTTAATCACATTTTCCACTGCAATTACTGCAGGAGTCTGGGTAAGAAGAACCTATTCCACTGTCATGAGCATTGTATAAAAGCCATTTTAATGTGCACACAAGTATTAATACAGGCTTGCATGGCCCCATAAAGTGATAGTTTTCAAGAGGGTGACACTAATGAAGAGAAGGAATCACACTGCATGACAGTTGCAGTCAAAATATAGAGTCTTTTATTGAACAATATTTGCAAACAACTTAAGCTAAAATTTTGACAACATATTTTCAACCATCCAAAGAGGCATTTAGACTTAGTAGCATATCCAGAGCTCCTTGTCAAAAGTTGTATTCCACTGAACATGTCTTAGAAAAGGAATAAATAGTGAATATTTTTTGTAAACCAACTACACTTTGTTAATGTTAACAATCTCTATCCACAGACACGTTAAAGTTACTTTGTAAACAACTTTCCTCATTAAACTGCATACTATTTAAAGTAATAAATAATAACAATAAAATAAATAATATTGCAACTTCCAGTAATACTAATACTTCAAGCCCAGGTGCATTGCACAGTATTTACCAAATAAAAATAAAATAAATCAAGTGCAACTTGGTGAGACCTCTTTACCAACTGAACCATCAATAAGGCAGATTGCATTAATATGGACCTTGCTTCAAGCTAAGCTATATACATAAATAATAAAAGTGCAACTTGCATTTATAATGCTATTTGTGGTATAGCCCTACGGAATCGTATTAGGGCCATGGTGAAGAAAAAAAAATACGGACACAGGGAAGAAGAAAACAAACTATACGTTGAGAACAAAGTCGACAAGTTGACTTTATTCTCGACATTTCCACTTTAATGTTGACACTTATGTCGAGATTAAAGTCGACATTTCTACTTTTATTCTTATAGTTTATTTTGTCATTAAAGTAGATTGTCGTAAACTAAACTTCATCCTAAAATCAATGTTTAATTCACGGAGTGTTCAGAACCTCAAAAAAAAATCATCGTTATACATGTTTAAATATGCCGTCCATTCAGGATTGCGCCCATCCCAGCAAGCATTATGTGCGAGGCAGGAGCAAATCCCGAACTGGGAGCCAGCTCATCGCAGGGTGAATACGAGCAATACATACACTAGCAGGGCCAATTTAGCATCACAAAGCCCCACATCCTACATGACTTTGAAAGAAAACTGAAGCACGCCGAGTAAACCCACCAGAAAAACATGCAAATTCAAGGCAGGGAACACCTGGGACCCCCTTGCCACGAGGCAGCAGTGCAACTTCCACGCCACCTTGCCCCCACATAATTAATACATGCTTTAATGCATTTTATCATCAAAATTATATCAGGTATTAACCTTAGCATTCTAAATGTTCAGGTAGCAGGTATATCATGAAATTTAATGTATTCTGTGTGGTGATTGTTGCCTGCGCCTCCTCAGTGCAAAAGGAAGGCAGTTTAAGAAGTACATAGCAATTAACACTTAACACAAAGCATTTAATGTGCTACATAACTGATGACAGGGTTTGTGAAAATCTAGTAAATTAAATATTCATTTTAAGATGAAATTTAGTTTACGATGTTCTACTTTAATGACAAATTACGAGAATAAAGTCAACATGTCGATGTTGTCACACTATTATACAGTACCCAGGTACATAACTCAGTATTGAAAAAAAATAAAACAAGTACAACTTGGCTTGCAGTATTGTCCAGTAGTATAGAAACAGTATTCACACATTTGAACATAATGGTCCACATCCGACCTTTTAAAACCAAAGTATATCCAGACAACCGACACAGCTCCTTTTTTCAGCAAAAGTTGTTCAAAAATGTTCAACTTTATCGTCTGCTACATCTTCAGTTTCGGAATGTTCTCTGTCCATTTTCACCTCCACTAACACATGTACTCCGGTGCAGCAGTGAAAAAGGTCCCACCCCTTAAACAGTTTCAAGCGGCACCACGTTCTGAATGTTGTTTAGGCTATTTAAACCGGTGTTGCAGTATAACAAAAATAAAAAATGGTTTTTGGTATGAACCGGTGTACCGCCAAGTACTATCCATCCATTTTCCAACCCGCTGAATCCAAACACAGCGTCACGGGGGTCTGTTGGAGCCAATCCCAGCCAACACAGGGCACAAGGCAGAAACCAATCCCGGGCAGGGTGCCAACCCACCACAGGACGCACACAAACACCAAGCACACACTAGGGCCAATTTAGAATCACCAATCCACCTAACCTGCATGTCTTTGGACTGTGGGAGGAAACCGGAGCGCCCGGAGGAAACCCACGCAGACACGGGGAGAACATACAAACTCCACGCAGGGAGGACCCGGGTAGTGAACACAGGTCTCCTAACTGCGAGGCAGCAGCTACCACTGCGCCACCGTGCCGCCCCCGCCCAGTGCTAATTTTTGGTTATTGTTTTGGGATTTGGCGTCTTGACATCATGGGCATTTTTGGCTTTTTACCTATGTTACTATTGACTTTTGGGCTGAAACTATTCCCCAAGAAACTCGAGCAATCTGATTACTAAAAATCATCAAAGCAAATTCTTTGCATCAAAGCTTTATTTAATTCATATAACTACATCTCGGTGAAATTAACGTGTTTCTCATGAATGTGTGCTTACACTATGGATACATGACAAGAAGCTATGATTTAATGGTGCGGACTGCAAAATGGAGAGAGAAAAAATAGCGTTCCTCACAAGCAGTCTATTACAGAATTGTCAAAATATTAAGGATAGAGATTTTTTTTTTTTATTTTTATAAACAAATGAATTTACATAACGGTGTCGATCAATGCATACATTTACTCTGGTGGATTCACCAGCTTACACACAAATTACTTATATTAAAGTCTTACTATTTTTATGGTGGTTCTTATACCTTTTGAAATGAGCCACCACCCTTGAAATTTCTGTGCACATAACAATTGTCCATTCTAGTTGTTTACAGGACATCTGCTGAGTTCTTAGTCATCCTGCAGTACATTTTGTGTATTACATCAACATTTTTTCTGGTACATTCTTTATTTACTCGACCATCATAGTATTTTTCCAAAACTCATTCTTATACATTTCAGTGTACACACTGCAAACCAAAATACTTAATTATTGTTACATTTAAATTATATTACGTCTAAATTATTCTCTCAGAAATAATTGATAGAATACTAAATTACTTAAATAATCGATTGCTGCAGCCTTAATTGACTAAGTTTTTCTGTGCGATACTGCCTTCGTTTTATGTATCTTTCCACTTTTAAAAACACGCTATCTGCTTGCTGAATAATGAGCCCCTTATAAGTTCTAAAACAAGGTTCTTAAACTCTGGTCCTGGAGGGCCACAGTGATGAAAGAAGTTAATTTGCAACAAAACAGGTCACTAATTAAGAAAAGGGTTAGAATGAAAACCTGCGGCCCTTCAGGACCAGAGTTTGAGAACCCTGCTCTAAAGCAATCGTAAAGGACATCATGGTTCAATTGGCTTTGCAGAAACATTAATGGAAGGGCAATCAGTTTTCTGCATCTGTACAGAATTAACAAATTGCTAAAAATTGTGGCTAATTTTGACTTGTGAAATGTTGCGTAGAAAGTGGTGGTGTTGTGTGATAAGACCGTGCTAATTGCTGTTTTAAATCTTTTTGTTCTGATAGTTACAAATGGCTGAAAACTGTGACCTGATTATTTGTTTCAGTTAATAAAACCCTGGTGGAGCTCCATGTGAAGCTGATGAGAAAAATTGGGAAGTCTGTGTCTGCAGATAGGTGGGAAAAGTACTTGCTCAAGGTGAGTATTTTTGAATCTTAATGTATTTTTAGAGAGCTTTATACAAAAGGCAACCTTTTTCTTTTACTCTACATGTATTGATTTTTATTCTTGTTTCTATTTTCACTTCGAATTTTAACTTGTTCAAGAGACTGTACGAAATTTTAAATTATTTAGCATGAAGTGCATACTGATTTGTGAAAAGCATAATGCGTACTATAAGTATTCTAGACCACTGGGTCCTTATAAATGTTTGGTGGCACTGCATCAGAATCTTTGGCTAGATGTCGCTAAGCACAGCATTGATTACTTCTCCATAGTCTAACATTTGCTGAATATGTTTTTTTGCCAATAGATGGGTTAGAAAGATGGCATTGAATAGCATTGACTGAGGTCTCCAATGACAGCATGCTAATTCTTTAGGCGATGGAGTACCATTAAGATAATAACAAAAAATATTGCTTTAAATTAGGCACTTTCTCATTTTACACCATAGAACTTACAAAGACATCAGATAAATTATAACATTTTCCTTTGCAGTGGCCATTCCACTTGATCTTTTTTTTCTTTAGTTATCCTTTATTAACTTGGAATGTGCCATGTGTATGTAGTCTGTACTGTTTCTTAAACATCACTAGGCTTATTATTTATTTATTATATTAATTCCTTTATTTTTGCATTCCCAGCTTATCAGATTTTTATTTAATTTATCCCCAGAACAGAATTTTTTGACTTTGATTATCAGTGACATGCACTAATCCCTCCGATGTCTGTGATATATATATTAGCAGAATACCCACACTTCGCAGCGGAGAAGTAGTGTGTTAAATAAGTTATGAAAAAGAAAAATTTTAGAAATAATGTAACATGATTGTTAATGTAATTGTTTTGTCATTGACATGAGTGGTGTTGTCGTATCTATATACTGTATGTGTGTGTGTATTATATATATATATATATATATATATATATATATATTTATTTATTTATTTATTTATTTATTACACTCACCTAAAGGATTATTAGGAACACCTGTTCAATTTCTCATTAATGCAATTATCTCATCAACCAATCACAATGCAGTTGCTTCAATGCATTTAGGGGTGCGGTCCTGGTCGTCAAGACAATCTCCTGAACTCCAAACTGAATGTCAGAATGGGAAAGAGAGGTGATTTAAGCAATTCTGAGCGTGGCATGATTGTTGGTGCCAGACGGGCCGGTCTGAGTTTTTCACAATCTGCTCAGTTACTGGGATTTTCACGCACAACCATTTCTAGGGTTTACAAAGAATGGTGTGAAAAGGGAAAAACATCCAGTATGCGGCAGTCCTGTGGGCTAAAATGCCTTGTTGATGCTAGAGGTCAGAGGAGAATGGGCCGACTGATTCAAGCTGATAGAAGAGCAACTTTGACTGAAATGACCACTTGTTACAACCGAGGTATGCAGCAAAGCATTTGTGAAGCCACAACACGCACAACCTTGAGGCGGATGGGCTACAACAGCAGAAGACCCCACCCGGTACCACTCATCTCCACTACAAATAGGAAAAAGAGGCTAAAATTTGCACAAGCTCACCAAAATTGGACAGTTGAAGACTGGAAAAATGTTGCCTGGTCTGATGAGTCTCGATTTCTGTTGAGACATTCAAATGGTAGAGTCAGAATTTGGCTTAAACAGAATGAGAACATGGATCCATCATACCTTGTTACCACTGTGCAGGCTGGTGGTGGTGGTGTAATGGTGTGGGGGATGTTTTCTTGGCACACTTTAGGCTCCTTGGTGCCAATTGGGCATCGTTTTAAATGCCACGGGCTACCTGAGCATTGTTTCTGACCATGTCCATCCCTTCATGACCACCATGTACCCATCCTCTGATGGCTACTTCCAGCAGGATAATGCACCATGTCACCAAACTCGAATCATTTCAAATTGGTTTCTTGAACATGACAATGAGTTCACTGTACTAAAATGGCCCCCACAGTCACCAGATCTCAACCCAATAGAGCATCTTTGGGATGTGGTGGAACGGGAGCTTCGTGCCCTGGATGTGCATCCCACAAATCTCCATCAACTGCAAGATGCTATCCTATCAATATGGGCCAACATTTCTAAAGAATGCTTTCAGCACCTTGTTGAATCAATGCCACGTAGGATTAAGGCAGTTCTGAAGGCGAAAGGGGGTCACACACCGCATTAGTATGGTGTTCCTAATAATCCTTTAGGTGAGTGTATGTGTGTGTGTGTGTGTGTGTGTGTGTATATGTATATATATATATATATATATGTATATGTATATGTATATGTATATGTATATGTATATATGTATATATGTGTATATATATGTATGTATATATATATGTATATATGTATATATATAATATTTTTTCCTCATTAATGTACACACAGCACCCCATATTGACAGACAAAAAAAAAATTTTGAAATTGTTGCAGATTTATTAAAAAAGAAAAATTGAAATATCACATGGTCCTAAGTATTCAGACCCTTTGCTGTGACACTCATATTTAACTCGGGTGCTTTCCATTTCTTCTGATCATCCGTGAAATCGCCTTCATTTGATTTATATATATATCTCAAAATACCCGCGCTTCGCAGCAGAGAAGTAGTGTGTTAAAGAAGTAATGAAAAAGAAAAGGAAACATTTTGAAAATAACGTAACATGATTGTCAATGTAATTGTGTTGTCATTATCATGATATATACACACATATATATAAAATGTATAATATAATATATAAAATATATAATATAGCGAGACATTGACTTTTTCCACCGTGTGCTTTGTTTCCGCAGTAGCTGCATTTATGAATATGCTTGTATCAGACGCTTCATATTTTTTTGCTGCCTTCTCAATTATGTAATTCAGTTTTTGTTCAGCATTCTTTGGAACTGTTGCTTTTTGTCTGCGCACTGCGTCAGTTCACGTGAGCCGCTCGTTGTACGTGCATCAAAGTTTCCCAGCTGTGCTGGTGCCATGTCGTACGATGTCCACGGCTGTATTTAATGTTAGCTAAGACCCGGCACTTAAAAGTTTCTCTCGCAGTTTCGCTGAGTTTGTGCCAAACACCACCCTGACCATCTCGTCTTCCTCTGCATAAGCACAGTCCTTAATCCGTAAATATTTAGCGGCAGTGTTTCTATTGGATTGCCGCTGACGGACAGCCTTATATGGGCAGGCACTAAATTACAAACGCCAGCAGCAGCCTGTCTGAACTTAATTTAAACTTTAGGTTTACACCGTGCTTTGTTTCCGAAGTAGCAGCACTCATGAATATGGTTGTATATGTCACTCGCTCGCTTCTTATTGTTTCGCTACCTTCTCAATTTTATAATGCATGTTTTCTTCAGCGGTTTTTGGAGTTCTTCCTGGTTTTTATACGTACTGCGTGATTACGTGGGAGGCGTGATGATTTCACACTAAACTCCACCCCCCACGGCTTTCGAGCTCAACTCCATTACTGTAAATGGAGAAAAATAGCTTCCAGTTATGACCATTACGTGTAGATTTTCGAAATGAAACCTGCCCAACTTTTGTAAGGAAGCTGTAAGGAATGAACCTGCCAAATTTCAGCCTTCTACCTACATGGGAAGTTGGAGAATTAGTGATGAGTGAGTGAGAGCTCTGCCTTTTATTAGTATAGATGTGTGTGTGTGTGTGTATATATATGTATATATGTATATATAGATAGATATAGATAGATATATATATAGATAGATAGATAGATAGATAGATAGATAGATAGATAGATAGATAGATAGATAGATAGATAGATAGATATCTCTCTATATATATATCTCCATCCATCCATTTTCCAACCCGCTAAATCCAAATGCTAATTTAGCGTTTAGACCTGTTAGGTGAGAGAATACTTTCTTTCTCTTCATGATTGAGACCTTTTAAGCATGTTTCTTTGTGAGATTAGCTCACAAAGTTAACTATTCGGTCATGGAGACATTGCTTTTGAACTTTTGTTGTCATTTTGTAGTCTTACCTGAAAATAAGATGACTTTGACCTTAATTTCCAATTTTCCCAGGAGTTATTGCCATGAAGTCTATTGTTATGTTGGCACTTATGAGATTAAAAGGATAGATTAGAGTTGGCTTGCTCTCTTTCTTTCACCCCCAAGTGAGGCTAGATCACACTTCACAAAGTCCCAGTACTCTGACATACGTAGAGACAGAGCACATACAAAATAAGGTTTCTGTTTTAGTTATATGTTCAACATTTCTTGCCTCTCATTTCGTGTCCTCCTACATCTGCTCAGATCTTTGTAGACAGGGAACACATATGAAATGTATGTATTACAAATAACGACATATTATTTTATTTACCCTATACAACTCAAGGCACTTCATATCCAGATAAAGAGACTTCAGCTGGGGGAACATCAGCTGCGTCAGTGGGGGATGGGATAGTAGGCTGCCTATGCTGATCGATACATTTATAAAACAAAGGTGCTAATGAGAAGGTGCAAAGCAATTTAAGGTGGCCCAGCGTTACTTTTTTCATAGGCTTCGGGGAATCTAGTTTTAACCTTGCATAGAGAACATTAATATAATGTGATGAATTTCAGTAGCACTTTTTTTGAAAGATGTTTACATTGTGATTTCATAATATATACATAATCATGGAATGACATTTAAGAAGCAGTAGTTAATTAGTAATGAAGGGTTAACATCAGCCTGCGTTGCCTCTAAAGCTTGCACATTGTAATCTTTTTAGTTAGCCAATAAAAGGTGTCATTTTGCTTGACTTCTCACTACAAGATGTAAATTATTATTGCCGTTTTAAAAAAAAAAATCTTGAATTAGTCAAAATTAAAGAGACCGTGGGAAGCCTCTTATTTTTGTATAATCCTGCAAGTTACAAATATCTTAACTTGCTCACTTGTAGCTGTCTGATAGTCTCAAAAATGTGTCCGCACGGCTTCTCCTCCTACAAAAAGGAAGCATTTTAAAACGAGGATCTAGATCTGATGCATTTTGACAGTGGCATTGGATGAATGGAATATAAAAGGCAAAGAACCAGCCATTGTTACTGAGAATGCGGTTGATAGGATGTGTGCGGTACATCTTATGAAGCTTCTTCACATTGGCTGCTTTGCGTACACACTCACTTTAGTATCGCAGGCTGCTATGAAAATTTCAAAAATTGCACATTTGCTCAGCTTGGTAAGGTGCATTGCAAACTTTCTCCACCGTAGCAGTACACCTGGCCGTGTGAATAAAGAGAAGCAGTGGGTGACGTCAGGATAAATGATTTCTCATATTTGTTGTTTTACAGCAATACATCACATCTGAGTTGCACAGCTTACATCTGGCTTTGCTTTTATCCAGTTGTTCTTTACTAATGCACTTATTTTATGAATCTTAAGTAAATCCACACATCTGATTTAAGTGTAGGCATTGATTTCAGTTGAGGAGGACACACTATTTTATGTGAGGTAGTAAGGTGCTTTTCCATAGAAAGCTTTAACAGGCACAGTAGTGACATCTACTAGATTTGATGCCAAAAATATACCTATAGTAATTGAGCAGGTTAGAGATTCACAAGATCGATCTTGAGACTTTAAGAATCAATATTGAATTGCTTAAATGAAAAATAACAATTAATTGGAAAATTGTTTTTATCCAAGCCTAGAGTTAAGTCACCAAATTGAGAATTAGCTGGTTCAATGGATGTTCACAATTAACCCTTGTTTGGATTAAAACTTTATCATAAGTTAGCCAAATAATTAGCAGCTGTACACTAAACTGAAATGTGCATTCAGAATCTAATTTCCCTTGCTACATTACAATGCATGATAAGCTATACTTTGGCAAATGTTGCTCATTTCAGTAGAGCAGTGAAAACTATTTAAGTGACATGTTCAATCATTTTACCTCCACAAGCAGATCATTATTTATGGGGAAAAATGAGCAACATGTTGCTCTTAAAGCACAAAACCTAGCTACAGTATTTCAAATTTTATTTACTTGTATGCAAGCTCAGAAATAAAATGTGTTGTATGCATTTAATTTTGAATGAAAAATGTCTAATTCAATTGGATAAAATCCTGCGGAAGATAAATCCGTTTATTACTTTAGGCTAAAAATATAGAATGATAGTCAACATTATGTTCATTAAAAGAACAAAGGCAATATATGTGGTGATTTTATTCTGGAACAGTATTGTAGCAAAATAAGTCAAGGAGGTCTGTTTCAGCAGGCCCAGATCCTTGTCTTCTAATAGCACAGTACTCTCAAAGCTATAATGTCCTCTGTCTTTTTATTTTAATTGTTCTTAATTAACAACATATGGCAAAATAATGTATTTGTAATCACAACCAATTTTTATAAAAGTTAATTTACCAAAAGCTCATTATTAAATATATATGCTCAGAAATAAAGTATTTGAGATAGCTAGTAGGTTCGGTCTGCTATCTAGTCATAAGGCACTGCATATACGGAATGGTATAATGTTATCCTGTGATTAAACAACAAATAACATTTTAAGTATGGTGTTGTCTTATAGTGCACATGTTCAAAAGGTGTCCAAGACGCACTGTTTTATTAACTGTAACCAATAACTTCCCTTCCACTTTTTACGTTTTCATTAATTTTTTTAAATCTCTGTCTGCTTGATGTATTGAATACACTTCCATTTTTTCTTTAAATATGCACATCTTCTGTTTCAAATCTGACTTTTTCTTTAATATAAATCTGCATTTGTTAATGCAATAATAAGTATTACTGGAACAACCTTTTTTGTGGTTAACTGCTGCTTATTATTCCAATAGCACATTTCTTGCATATACCCCTTTGTCAGAGTGAACAGTGGTCCCATAGCTATCTAATGCATTTTTTCTTAATTGGTCACCAATTGCACTCATGATGTGAAAGTCTATGTTCTTTATATAAAAAAAGTTAGTCTTTTTAATTTAGATGTGCAAGTTGGGAGAATGTTTGTTTAGTAATACTTTAGGTACTGCAAAAATACATCTTTTTAGTTGTTTACATTTAAGTAAGAAGACCTTAACAAAGGCTTCTTTTAGTGTTAATAGCAGTTACAAAGCATCAGCAAAGTGATTTGCTGAGCGTAGTATGGCCACCAAAAATAATTTCACTTTAGCATCATCCGAAGTGAATTAAGTGAGACATTTGTATTGCAACACCAAGAGACATGACTTCTAAATTCTTAAAATTCCGAAGTAATTCACCAGAATATCAAATGCCAAACTGCACAGAGATGAGTCGTGTTTACTGATGCTTTATAAGCATAATTAAGACTAAAAGAACCCTTTACTAAGGTCTTGTTTAGTATAACTAAAATGAGTAATATATACATTTTTGCAGTACCTAACCTAGTGTTACTGAAAATTTGTATATGGCATAGGGAAAAAGAGAGCCTTTAGTCAATCTAAATCCTTTTATTAAACTGTTAGTTTACATTAGTTTGCTGATAAGGCATATTTCTTTGAACCACAATTATAGTGGAGCTTGGGTACAATAGTGGAAAAGGGTTTCTATGTAGTCACTAAGAAGAAGAGAAACTTCAACCTGATGTACTTGTTTTAAGTCTTCAGAAATTCAAATCATAAACTGCTTAATTTTAAACTGGTTAATGTAACAAGACTAGATTTGAATAACAAGAAAAGTTAAACTATTAATTTGTACTTTCTTGTATACATAGTATAAAGTATAGAAATCATGAAAAGGTTCTCGAGATTGTGATTCTTGACGTTTTTAGACCTTTCCAGAGTCTGAAAATACCATTTTTGAAATTGTGTGTCAGTGTGTAAACATAACTCAAACGCCATGACCTTGGTTAATGAGATTTTGTACGCCTGCTTTTTATCGACAATAAGGAGTCATCAACTTTTGGGCTATAATGATAAAAAGCAAACAGATATGAAATTTGAGAAAAAAATACTCAACCAGAAGTAGTGTTTTTTATTTAAACAAAAATCATGGAAATATTAACATTTATACAATATTAACTCTATTCAATATCGCGTATATTCTTTCAATAACTATCATTTAATTTCATTTTAATTTATACATAATCATTTTAAAAATGTGTAAGCATTGAACATACCATGTAAATATAAAGGTGTAATGGGGACAATAAGCTGCTATGTTCCTGTCATGTTTCTGGTTATAAATTTAATTTTATGATTTTTTTTTTTTCATTTCCACCATCATCATAATTTAAATGTAGCTAAATGCAGTTTTACCTATAGCAATTTTTGCAACAAATATTAAATAAAACATACACTTTTTCTGTGCTTTTAGGTGACTTTAACTCTTTTTACTTTGCACGTAATCATGGTAATGCATATGTAATCATGAAAAAATTCTACCACCATTTTCAACCTCCCTAAGTGCAAAAATATCATTTAAATGTAAAGTTTGATTATAAATAGAGATTCATGATTGTGTATCGATATTATCACTTAGTTTTGATAAGAAACAACATTTGATATTTGAAAAATATTGTGCAACTGGAAGTGGTTCTGATGACCTTTTCCTCCATCTCCGTATACGAGAAAGTCGAGGAGAGTGCACTCCCGATTTTAGGTTTCTAGGTAACCATCATCCTGAATGCCTATAACTATAACACATACTTTAATTTACAGTAACAATGGTAAACTTCAGTGTATTAACAGCATGTTTTAAAACGTCAAAATGTCTGCATCATATAAATTAACATTGGTGGTATTTTTCATATAGCTATCCATCCATCCTTTTTCCAAACTTAGTCACATTTGGAGCGAAAGCCAATCCTAGTACTATTTTACACAGGGCAAGGACCAGTCTTGCCTAAGAAACTAGTCCATGGTACATTTGTACACATAACTATGCTCACTCTTGCTTGGCTAACACAGACGTCTTTACATTTTATTTTTAGAAAAGTGGTCTTCGATTCTTGTATTTATCTTAATGGATTGTTTTCAAACACACTTGTTTATTAGAATATAATGAAAACATTTAAGTTTTCTCTTTCCTGTAAAATGAGGCAGAAGCAGCTACTTTGTTTATTCTGAATGTCTGAGGATTCATTTCTCAACCAGCTTTGGTAATGTTGGTGCTGTTTTTTTTAATTGCCATCTCCCTATCTTTTTTTTTTTCTTTCCTGACTTCATTGCCTTCGCAAACTGTAGATGTGTCAGGATTTCAACAGTACTTGGGCATGGGAACTGGAGAAGAAGGGCTACCAGGAAATGAATGTGGAGAGCAAAGCTGGCATTCTTAAGGTAACAATGGCACATGACTGTTTTTTAAAGTATCATTGGCATGAATTACTTTTTCATTCCAGTATTACTTAAATGTTGTGCTTTAGTCTGTTTTGGATTTAGATAGGGCTGTGTAACCTTACATGAACCAGTCAGTGTATTTACATACACTCTGATAACCTGTTTTTTTTTTTTTATAATGCTAGTGTAACCGGGTTAATGGGGGTTTTGTAGATGTAGATTTGTGACTAACTTTGTGCGTAGCCATATATTTGACCATGTAAACCTTTTCCCAAGTTACAGTTCAGGATTTTATAGTCTGCACATGTCTGTTGCACTTTGGCCTCCGTTCCTTTTTTTTTTTTTTTGCACATGCATCCAGCAGCTCCGTGTAGAATAATCCATAAGATGCATTTCCTGAGGCAGATGGTCAGGCAATCTAATTGTTACTTTTCCTGGTTGAAACAATCTGTATTTTAGAAACTGATACATTTATGTTGATGGAGTAAATGTACAGTCCTAAGATCAGCAGGGCCCAGTCAGAAAAGAAAGTGCTCCATGCAACACAGAAGCCTATTTATATGGGGGGTAGGGGAGTGAAAGTGTAATTTTAATCCAGCTACTTGCTAATGTTGGGACCGTGTAATCGGGTGATGCAGCAGTGTTCTTACTGCAAACACTCAGTGGCTTAGGTCGAGGATGAAAGAAAGACAGTGAATATTATTTATTTCAGAGGACTTGAAGGACTAAATCACAAGAAAATTAACATAGACTTTGATTGTTTTCAGGTGATGTTTTTAGTGTTTGGCACAATTTGGCGATTTTTCTACAAATTAGGTATTATGTAGCATTAAGGATTTTTATTAAGGTAAATGTAATTTTGTTGTTGTTTAATTGCCTGACTAAAATACATAATTTTGCTTGGAGATCCATTTTTGTTTTACACTGTTTTTAAGCTAATTGAGGAATTAGGGTATTTAAAATTCACAAAAATGTAATGCCCTTTAATCACTCAGTCAGGTTGTGATTTTATTTATTTATTTTGTGTGTTTCTTCTTACCTCAGATAAAGACAAAAATTGTTGTAGTGTTGCTGAGGTTTCATCATTGTCTGTGATTAGTTTTAGTGTTATTAATGCACCGCTTTCTGTACAGGTTTTATGTTAATACACTGTACAGTGCTTTTGGATTTTTTTCCTAACCTAATTTCCTTAAATTCTTAATGTCCCATTCATTAGGGCTTTTCTGTAAAATTTGTTCCAACCTTGCTTGAACTTTTTATAATTTTTTTTCCACTAGGCATCTATACTAATAAAAGGCAAAGCCCTCACTCACTCACTCATCACTAATTCTCCAACTTCCTGTGTAGGTAGAAGGCTGAAATCTGGCAGGCTCATACCTTACAGCTTACTTACAAAAGTTGGGCAGGTTTCATTTTCGAAATTTTATGCGTAATGGTCATAACTGGAACCTATTTTTCTCCATATACTCTAATGGACGTTAGCCCTATGGCCGTGGGGGGCGGAGCTGCGTGTGACATCATCACGCCTCCCATGTAATCACGTGAACTGACTATAACCGCAGTACGTAGAAAAGAAGGAAGAGCTCCCAACAATAAAACGGCGGATTAAATAAAAAGGCTGCTTAGTTGGCGAAACAAGAAAAAACGATGGCCTTATATGGCATTTGTTTATAAAACCGTGGAGAAGCTATGTAAAGGCTGCTTCACAAAAAAACAGCGGAGCGCCTTATATGGGCAAGCAGTCAGCCGAAGAAGGGAATAAATAAATAAACGCTGAATACTTTATTCGCGAGATACAAGTTTAATGAGAAGACACGAGGTATAAACGAGACTTTGGATCACTTTGTAACGGAGTTCAAATTGCTGTAGTGAGAAACTTTTAAGTGCCGGGTCTTAGCTAACATTAAATAAAGCCGTGGACATCGCAACATCACACAAGAGAGCAGCTCACGTGAACTGACTGAAAGCAGTACAAGTGATCACTTCCATGCATCAAACCTGTTCAAAAAACGCATTACACAATTGACAAGGTAGGAAAAGAATATGCTCCGAGTTGAGCTCCACAGCTAACACGGTCTTGCGGAAGCAACTTCGTCACGCTGCCACCAAATACTCACAGAAAAATCCACTAGTTAATACACACGCTGTCTCTAAAGTTTCTCCACACTCAATGTATTCCTTGTGTCCCCTTTATACCCTCTGATCTCCCATTTCAATTCAGATGCCTCCAATTTCCAGTAAGGCTCTGCTTCGCGATGACAAGTAATCAGTCTCGGGGACAATTGATACCAGTGACCCTTTCTGTGTTTCATACCAATAACATCCTAAATGGTTTTGGAATCCTTTTCTTCTTATTTCTTTTTGTAACTTGACCGTTATAATATTTTTAAACTCGCTTAATCAGATTCATGGTCGCAAGTGGCCAGATCCAATGATGACGGCTCTAGGACCAAGGCAAGAAACAACCTTGGACCCAACTCGCATGCACATAGGGCCAGTTTAGAATCTCATGTTAAACTTTTCAGCATTTCTTTGGTTTATTTCAAGATCACTTACAAAAAAAGCATTTGAAAACATTGACTTTGCATTTCCTCACATTTTCTTGTATACTACATAGAAATACTAGAGTGTATTTTGTAATTGCATCTTCTATGTATTTTGTTAAATTTTAGCATCTTTATGGTAAATTTGCATTTTATTTTGGTTTGAAAATTTTTTTTTTAAATCTCCTTCATTTATATTAAATATATATTTTGAAAGTTTCAGAAAAATAAAAGAATGTCCTGAGACATTTTAGCTTTTGAATAATGTTTGTTTTATATGGTTGATTCTTGAGGAGCAATGAGCCTCACTCCCTCCTTTTTCACTTGTTATGGTTCTAGTTTCTTTGTGAATGTCAGTTTGATGAAAACTTGAAATTTAAAAATGTGATCAATGAGGAGGATCCTGATGCAATGCGACTACAGCCAATTGGGCGGGACAAAGATGGCTTGATGTATTGGTTCCAGCTTGACCAGGAGCATAATGTGCGTGTTTATGTAGAAGAGCAAGATGACCAAGATGGATCATCATGGAGATGTGTTGTCAGGTGTGTGGAAAAAGACTATCTTATAAAATGATTTTTTTTTCTTGCAGTCACTATCAAATCTGTGGATAACTTTTAGCTGCCACCTCATTTTCTGTCTTATAAATTTAAAGAAGCATTAATAGCATTAAGAAGTGTATATTGACACATAAACCAATGTAAGTTATTTTTATGTTCCATTCTTTCAAAAAATTTTAAACAATTTACTTTTTAATATGTCTTCTAAATTATAATCTGTTACTGTTTGCCATTGATAGTTTAAAAAGTGTGTGTATATATAATGAATTGTTGAGATGTACACTTTTTAAAAATGTTCTTATTGACTCATTTCTGATCACTAAATAAGTGGAAAGGTAATTTATACAGGAATCATTTTTTGTTTTTTAGAACCCGGAATGATTTAGCTGAGATTGTAGAACTTCTTAAAGCTCAGATTGACCCCGCCCTGCTTAAAAAATCAGAGCAACAGGAAGAATCATCTACCAGCCCTAATCATGAGAACCAAGAGATAAAAAATGAGGAAAAATTAACTACAAAATTAGAAGGTAATCTTTTGAATGTTATCATTTCACATTAATGTCTCAAACTCTGCTATTTGGACATTTTCTGCTTGGTAATTTATGATTTCAAGGAATGTTTAATTTGTTGTATGGTAAACCTATAGCCGTGTTTGTTGTTAGGTAGAATTTTTTGCATTTTAAAGGAACTCCCCTGAATTACTGTAGAAACATAATATAAGGACAGTACAATGAGTCTTTTTTAAACACTTTGCTGGGTCACAGGCTGCCACTGTTGCTGTTGATAATGATCGCTGTCAGTTCACCAAGGAAGACGACCACTCTGATGATCATAACAGATACGTAAAGGCGGATTACCCCCACCCCTTTGACGGTTGCGACATTAGAAAAGTTGAAAAACACTGTTGTAAAGCATGTTGCAGCTAGCTGTCCAGTTTATTAATACAAACCTTTCACCATGAGTTAGTTTCATGATATTTTAAGGTCTTTCACAATCTGTACTAATAAAAGGCAAAGCCCTCACTGACTCGCTCATCACTAATTCTCCAACTTCCTGTGTAGGTAGAAGGCTCAAATTTGGCAGGCTCATTCCTTACAGATTACTTAAAGTTAAGCAGGTTTCATTTCGAAATTCTACTCGTAACGGTCATAACTGAATTCTACTTACAAACATATGTCCATAGCCTGCACCTCGGTCGCCGTGTGAGGCGGCGTTGTATCCCCAATCCCCACGCCTCCCACGTAGTTAGCTGCCTGCCTATATTGCATCCCCCTTCCCCACGCCTCCCACGTAATTGGCTGCCTGCCCATATAAGGCTGTCTGTCGCTCCGGTCTCTTCATTCCCTTCTTTGCTTCGCCACGGTATTCATGTCTTCCTGCTGATAACTGTAGCCTTTTTATTTAATCCACGGCTTCTCTGCTGTTTTAATTGTACGTTTATTATGATTATAGTTATTGTGTAGGTATTTTAGACGTTTTACTGTTCAGGTACCCATTTCCTTTACCGTTCTAACCGTAACCACCATTAACATGTCTATCGAGGTGATCACCATCGATCAAAGAACTGTCACTTACTGAGTGGTTTCCATGCCCGGAGATGCCTCCTGCCTTTTCCATTCTCTGTGTTACATATTGCACGGCCATATCAGGCTCACTCTTGATATCCGGAGGAACATTGTGTCTTATGTATTGAATGACTGGGCCAGGTTCAATGTGTGGACTGATGACGGTACAGGAGATAATTATACTACTCAGGAGCACCAAGAGTGAAATGCTTAAGCCCTTCACCTATGCTTCTGTATGTGAGTTGATGGCTCCCGCTTAATTGTTCGGTTGTCGCTTTCAAGTGTACCGAAATGGCCAAATATTTTACACCTTTTGTAGAACCGCCAATGCCTCTTAAACATCTTAGATTCACAGGTGAAGATTTGAGTAGTGGACACTTTGATGTTTATGAATGTTTCAACTCCCAAAAGCTGGATGTGAAGTTATTGATGAAACCGGTTGTATGCTTACAACGCTTGACAGATGCCGAATGTCACTTCAACTCAACAAGTCCTGCAAATACTAACGTAATTGAAACAAACCATGAAACTCAAACCGATTATGACAGCAGTAATCCAAGCTGTGAGAAAACAGTAAAAAGGAGGAGTGTCAGACGTCGTGGTACATTTTCTGATGCAGCTAGACGGAAAAAACTTTGTGACGCTGCTGCCAAATACTCGCAGAAAAATCCATAAATTAATAGACACACTGTCGCTAAATACAAGCAGGCAAATCCACAACTTAATACCGGGAATGCCTGTTAAACATCTTAGATTCACGAGTACCGATTTGGGTAGTGAACACTTCGATGAATGAAACCTGTTATCTTTACAACAGTTGACAAACACGGAATGTAACTTGAACACAGCACGTCCTCCAAATATGAATCTGATTGAAAGAAATAATGATAATCAAATCCTTGATGACAGCAACACTCATAACAGTAACAAAACAATTACATTGACAATCATGTTACGTTATTATTAAAATGTTTCCTTTTCTTTTTTCATAACTTCTTAACACACTACTTCTCCCCTGCGAAGCGCGGGTATTTTGCTAGTTATAAATAAATGCTTTATGAAGTTTTCCCCCATTTTTTTAATACATTTAGATGAAATGTGGGAGATGTAAATAAATATGTACATACATACAATGATTTATTTTCTTTTGTAATTATTTTAAATCTGTTCAATATGATTTTGTGACCTCTCACATCGTGCTAAGTATCAGTTTGTTTGCAGTACCGATTTTATTTGCACAAATCTGAAAGAGATGCAGCGGGGCACTCTTCACTTAAGCACCAGCCTTGGGGCGTATCTTATATACGCTTAGCTAGCGAAAGAGAGAACTATTTAACGGATTTTGATTTATTTATTTTTTTGGAGCATAACTTGCCTCTGCTTAGCTAGCGATACCTTTTTGTTTGTTGATTTTTAAAGTTTGTCTGGTTTCACTACTACGTGGGCGGAGCCGTGGGGAACGGCTAGTAATGAATGAAGAAGAAATACTTAAATGTACATGTAACTTTAATAGGGGGTTGGGTTAGAAAAATACAGCTTGAGAAAACTGAAATGGTTTATTTGTGTAAACTTTGTGTGAATTGCTTGTTGTGAAAATATTAATCAACTTTATTTGTAAATGAGTCCAACACTGTTTTACACAATGCTACACAAAAAAGAAAATAATGAAACATTAAAAAATTAAACTGCAGAAGCATAAATATCAACAATCCTTATTCATCTTTATTCATACAGTGCTTAGGTAAACCACCTTGCATAGCTATTAGAGCAACTAGTCTTTTTAGAGAGGCCTCATTTGCCCATTCCTTCTTGCAAAATTGCTGATTAGTTATATATATATATACACACACACACACGCATATATAAACATATATATACATATCTACATATATACACACACAGCTATTTCGTATCAGTGCAATACGCTGCTTGTTAAAACAGATGACTCCCGCTCTTACGTGCAAGTCTGCATGGATATTATGAACTATCGTATTTGTTTTTAAATTTTAAATAGAAGGAATTTTTATTTAGTCGACAGAAATATCTTTGGTAGGAATGGTAAAAACAGACAGGAATATTATTCGTGAATAAATCAACTCAAACCTTAAACAACTTATAATATTTTGCTCTCCATAAAAATATATCATGTCTAAATTATACAAGTTAGAAATAAAGTAAACGTTAAAAGAACAAACATTCACATTTCTTTACTCTTATGTAATTTTATATAAAAAATAAACTTAGATTTTAAATATCCCAAAAGATTTTGCTCTCCATAAAAATATATCCTGTCAAAATTATACAAATTCAAATATGAACATGCTGCATAACAAAACCTAGAAATATAAATAAAATGTGTTCCTTTCAGCAATAACAAATCAAATCATTCAGTTGTCTTTGCTCATATGTCATTTTAGAGCTGGACGCCTGGCATCTTTTTGGCAACAAGTTCGCTTATGTTTGGTGTGAGGTTCTGTGTTGTGGAGATTCTCAGGATGGATTGCAGGTGCTCATCAGTGAGGCGACTCCTGTGTGCTGTTTTGTTAGTCTTTATCACTGAGAAGAGCTTCTCACACAGATATGTGCTACCAAACATGCACAAGGTTCGAGCCGCATGTAGACGGACTTTTTGTTCTTCAAAGTCACCAAAGCGCCGTGCAAACTCAGTGCGCTCAGTTTATCAGCAAAGTGCGATTTGGGAACACCGTAGTGACGACTTGGTTTAACATTACTTGGCAACAGGGAAAGTGGGGCAATTGCACTGGTGCATTTGTGTCTCCCATAAAAGCAGCTTCACTTGAAATCACTTTGTGATTGTGCACGGGTAAAACGTCCGCTGAAGTGTCAGATTCTTATTTAATTATCTGCTTTCTGTATCTTCTGCATTGCATTCAGGTTACCCTGATGTTTTGTCTCATAGTGCCGTCTTAGATTAAATTCTGTAATTACAGCCACATTAGCTCCACAAATGAGACACACGGGTTCAGTAAACATATACTCAGCCTCCCATCGGTTTTAAAGGCTCTATTTTCAGAATCAACTTTTCTCTTCAGCATCGTGTGAGCTAGCTTCGCAATAACTTGCAGCATCATAAGGTAGACTTGATTAACGGTAAGTGTTGCAAGGCAGCTGAAGCGCTGCATTATGGGATCTGTAGTTTATTGTGTTACCAGCGCTTCATATACCCGGCTTTAATAACAATAATACAGTATATAAAATGATCTCGGGGCGGATATAATTACACGGGCGGATGTGGCCCGCCCTTGAGTTTGACACATATGGACTAAATAGAACTTGAAAAGATATATTTTTCAAATGTGATCGCAATTCAGATAGAGTTGACGCGCACTACAGCCTGCATGCCTCAATAAGTCATCCTCCCTCGCTCTTACTTTTTACCGCTCATCTAATGAATACACTGAGTATGGCTTTACCAAAACAATCATTGATGGCTAATAAAGTATCCATTATTCGAGTATGTAGATCGGGATATATATATATATACATATATATATACCCGCATCGCAGCGAGAAGTAGTGTGTTAAAAAGCTAGAAAAGAAAAGGGAACATTTTAAAAATAACGTAACATGACTGTCAATATACAGTATTTGTTTTGTGAGTGTTACTGAGTGTTGCTGTCATCAAGGATTTGATTATCATTATTTCTTTCAATCAGGTTCGTATTTGTAGGATGTGTTGTGTTCAAGTTACATTCCGTGTTTGTCAATCGCTGTAAAGATGACAGGTTTCATTCATCGATTTGCTTCTTACTGCATCAATAAACAGCTCGTCTTCTTCTTTATCTGAGACCTGACACACTGCATGCACGGGTTTTTTACACTGTCTTCCTTTAGCGGACATTGACTTTTTCCAACGTGTGCTTTGTTTTGGATTTATGAATATGCTTGTATGTATCAGACGCTTCATATTTTTGCTGCCTTTTCAATTGTGTAATTCGGTTTTGTTCAGCTCTTTGGAACTGTTGCTTTTATCTGTGCACTGCGCCAGTTCACGTGAGCTCGGTGTACATGCATCGAAGGTTCCCAGCTGTGCTGGTGCCATCTTGTGCTATGTCCATGGCTGTATTTAATGTTACCTTAGTCCTGGCACTTAAAACTTTCTCTCGCAGTTTCGCTGAGTTTGTGTCAAACACCACCCTGACCATCTCATCTTCCTCTCCATAAGCACAGTCCTTCACCCGTGAATATTTACCCGTGGCAGTTTGCTATTGGATTGCCGCTGACGGACGGCCTTATATGGGCAGGCACTAAATTACAAACGCCAGCGGCAGCCTGTCTATGAACTTAATTTAAAGTGTAGGTTTACATGTGCTTTGTTTCCAAGTAGCAGAACTCATGAATATGGTTGTATATGTCACTGCCGCTTCTTATTGTTTCGCTGCCTTCTCAATTATATAATGCATGTTTTCTTCAGCGCTTTTTTGAGGTCTTCCTGGTTTTCTATGTACTGCGTGATTACGTGGGAGGCGTGATGATGTCACACGAAACTCCGCCCCCACGGCGTTGAAGCTCATCTCCATTACAGTAAATGGAGAAAAACTGCTTCCAGTTATGACCATTACGCGAGGAATTTCGATATAAAACCTGCCCAACTTTTGTAAGGAAGCTGTAAGGAATGAACCTGCCAAATTTCAGCCTTCCACCCACACGGGAAGTTGGAGAATTAGTGATGAGTCAGTGAGTGAGTGAGGGCTTTGCCTTTTATTAGTATAGATTATAGCTAGATTACATGTGACATTTTATTGCTAACTGCGGTGGGTTGGCACTCTGACCGGGATTGGTTCCTGCCTTGTGCCCTGTGTTGGCTGGGATTGGCTCCAGCAGACCCCTGTGACCCTGTGTTCGGATTCAGCGGGTTGAAAATTGGATGGATGGATGGATGGATTTTATTGCTTACGATTTGAATATTTTTGTGATTATGACTGTTTTACTTCCTCCATTTTTTGTTTATGTTGGAATTATTCAGTCAGTCATTGTCATTTTTGGGAGAAAAACAGTCTCTTAAAATTAACTCAAAACCTTATCAACTCTTATCTCTTTAGTTTCAGTTTTGACATTTTAAAGTTCTTTTTTTTTTTTTAAATTAGATAGCAACTGGGAAAACAGGGGTTTAAAAAAATGGCACATGTATTTAGGACTTTGAAAGAGAGGTTTTTGTGAAGCTGGAGTTCAATCTGAAGTTTGAGGTTTGAGTTTTTTAAAGTTCAAAATTTTTCAAATACGTTAGTCATAGTAGGCAAATTCTGATTAAAAGAAACCTTGATCACATTGTATGCTTTTGGGAAAACTACCTTGATTTACCTTTTAAAGTAGATTAAATTGTGAAAAATAAACTTCAGTAGTAATGTATCTTGCATATATTAAAGAGAATTCATACTGTATACTGTATTAATTTTGTAAATATGGAGAAACTTGTGTGCTGGCCACAATAATAACTATGCAGCTCTTATTCTGCATATATATTTTTTAATTTACTAGTGTTTATACTTTTTAGGAGATTCTTGTGATGTTAAAGTTGAGAATGTTAAGAAAGAGGCAAAGGAAACAGAAAGCAAACCACCCGTTCTGAATACCAGCACATTTAATGAAGTGGGAAAAGCTGAAATCAAAGAGGAACATCTAAAAAAGTGTGAAGACATTTCAAATGAAGATACCAAGACAATACTTAAGGATCATGGAAAATCCATTGTAGATGATAACCTCAAAACTTTAAATACAGCAATGAAACAAGATCCTAAAGCCCCAGATGGTACAAAATCCTCTGCTATAAGTTCTACGTCCTCATTACCTGAGAAGTCCGACATCTCAATTAAAATTGATCCACCAGAGGAGATCAAAGAAAAATCCACAGAAGAGGTGGAGAGAGCCCTTAAAAATGATCAGCAAGCCAAAATTCCATTAAAGAAGCGAGAACTAAAACTGACTGAAGATTTTGATAATGGTGGAAAAGTTGTTCGAAATGTGCCTGTTACACCCACAAAAGAGTTGCTGAAAGATGAAGGAAAATCGGAGGAAGAAACTGGCCAGCAGACATCATTATCTCTTGCAGGGTTAGAGAAAAAAGATGGAAAAGATCTTCTTAACGGTGAAGTCACCACAGTGAAAGAACATAGTAACCACAGAATTCGAGATGAATCTATGAACACTGCAGTATCTCCAAAGGTTAAGGAACATAAAGAACAAGAGCTTAGTAAGTTAGTCCCAAAGGATGAAAATACTGTTATGGAGAAAAATGGGCAAGAAGCATCTGGTCAGAAAACATTTGTAGAAGCACACAGAAGTCAAGAGACAAGTGTTATCAAGAGCAACTGTTCAAAGCTGGAAAAAAGTGCTGAGCCTAAAGTAGAAAGGGATCTTGGAAAGAAAGCTGATAGTGCTGCTGTCGGAAACTCATCTCTGCAGAAAGAAAGTGAGGAGCAGTTCAAGGTCATCACATGTTCTTCAGCTAAGTCAGATTCGGTGGAACAGCCAAAGATTGCTCAGGAAGAAAAAAATGAAACTGTTAATGTAGATTCAAGAATAGATATTCACGAATCTAAGAAAGACATGTTAGGCCATGCAAATACTAATGCCCCAGAAAAAATAACAAATGCGGATAGCGAGAAAGAGCTTAAAAAGTCTAAGGAGGCAGGAGTAACAGAAGTCATTGTTATTAATGATACAGTATCTGACACTTCAGAGGGAAAAAATGATGGTGGCAGGTTGGAAAAAGAATCTAGTAAGGTGCAAAAAGGTACACCTGACTCTTCACAGTCAAAAAAAAGTCAGAAAAGAGTAGCCCGACTCACACGGCAGACTGCCAAGGCTGGTGCAGAGGTTTTGGCAGGAGAAGCTGAAGGACCTAAAAAGGATGAAAGTACCAAAGATGCTGAAGATTCTAACAGTAATGAAGTATCATCAGAGATCCAAAAGGAAGGTATCAGGCTAAAGATCAAAATACCAGCCAACAAAAGGAAGCCTAATGATCAGAAAGAGGAAAAGAAACAGGAAGTAAAAACAGAATTACCAGATGTGAGGTCTCTGAGGCGATCACCTAGAATATGTAGACCTACACCAAAGGTAGCAGAAATTCGTGAAAAGAAAGTGGAAAAAAAACAAGCATCAATGAAAGATCAAGAAGATGAGGAAGAAGATGAAGAACAGGAGGATGAAGCTAAGGCTTCTTCACGGAAAAAAGAAAGAGAAGCAAAAAAAGTGGACCAAGAAGCACAATCTAAAGCAAAGGTAGTTTAAATTTTAATATAGTGCATTTAGAAAAATGTGTGGCTCTCCCTAAGCCTTATTTTACTACATTCCTACCTCCATATTCTAGGGTAGGTCCCGTCGTCTCCGGCGTCCTAGGTGGACTGGATATCGCTGGCAGAGTCGGAAAGCACAAGGCTCAAGTGACGAGGAAGAGGAAAGTGAAGAAGATGATAGTGATGAAGATTACAAAGTTGAGAAGGATAAGGATAGAGACAAAGATGATTCTGCTGATGAAGAGGAAGAAACGCCAAATGATGATCCTTGCAAGCATTGCGGTCTCTCTAATCACCCAGAACTGGTAAATCAAAACTTACATTGGTTTTTTTTATCTCTTAGTGTGTAGCCAATATAGCTATCAAATTAGCCAAAAATTAAGATCTGAACATTCATAATAAAAATAAGTGTACATTTAAATATGTTTAAATATTAAAAAGATCTGATTACAAATGTGAATTTGTATTATGTGCTGTTTGTTGTATTAATATTTTTACTTATTTGTTTATGGTATTATTTGCATTTGACTCCAGCAACCTTCCATTTCCCCTACAATGTAAAATAAGATTTGATTAATGTTGTTTCCCTTCTGAATCTTAATCATAACTTTATTCATAAAGCACCTTTAATACATAAAAAGGCAGCACAAAGTGCATTCCATAAATTGTAAAAAATATAGTAATAAGTGAACAAATTAGGCATTGTATAAACATGCACAAGTATGTAAAGCTATGTGCTGCAAATTTCTATTAAAAAGAGAAAGTGGTTTATAGCATGTGGAATAACAGGATGCTGAAATTGAAGCAAATGACAATTCCTTGAAATTTTAAATGACAGTTTTCCGTATTCAAATAGTGACATTCATTCTATCCACTCATATGGCCCTAGTTGCAAGTACCTTCCAAAATGTTTAAAACAATGAACAGACTGGAAAGGTGATGGAATTTGGTAATTTTATGTCGTTGAGAGTGAAAATCCATGCTTTGATATCAATTTAAAAACACTTTCCTAAATACAACAAAGATTGCAAATACTTTTTTCTAAATTCTACAGACACAATAGTATCAGATTCACCATTTGCCTAAAATCATTTTGCATAGTATGTACTTAGCTTTTGTAACTATGTAGCATTTTTTTTGTTTTAAAATGCAGGATCTAAAAAAAAAAAAAAAACCTTCAACATTGGGTAAAAATAAAGACTGAGATTATATGTGGCTTGATCTAAAAATTAATAAATGTTGTTTACTTGAAGAACAGAGCAAGGAAGATAGATGTGTTTTACTGCTCATTGGTTATGAATTCATTTGCTAATTTTTTAGTTGTACAGTGTACTATTCTGATGATCCCAGCAAAGCGTAATTAACAAACTTTTAAATCACAATTAAGTTTTTTAAATTGTTAATCCTGTAATTTTAAATTGAGCTTCTCCCCTTTCCTTTTAGATTCTACTCTGTGATTCCTGTGATAGTGGTTACCATACTGCATGCTTACGACCACCTCTGATGATTATTCCAGATGGAGAATGGTTTTGTCCACCTTGTCAACATGTAATTACCACTATTTTTACATTTTACATATCCATAATTTGTTAAAATTGTTGGTCTTATTGAGCCTTTCACACTTCTTTAAACTTTTTTACTTTTAAGAAACTTCTGTGTGAGAAACTGGAGCAGCAGCTACAAAACTTAGATATTGTTCTGAAGAAGAAAGAACGAGCAGAGCGGAGGTAAATGTATAATGACAATGCTGCGTGCTTAAGATACAAAAGGTACACTAGGTAAAATTCCTAAAAGCTTTATATTAGTTAAATGCTGATTCATGGTATTTAGTTTTTTCATAAGGGTGCCGTACTTGACTCCCGTCATGTACAGTATTTTTGTGTGTGACTCATATCTTTCCTTATTATCCAAAATGTTTTCTTAATCTTAAATTAAGCTAGAAGTGTAAATTTAGACAAGATGATTGATGAGCAGAAAGGTACCTATAAAATTGTCTGGAAATAGTTATTGGTACCAGGAGATGGCATTTGAAATCTTCAGCAGGCATATGAATTCAAAATAAACCAATGTAGAAGTAAAGGTTATCATTTATAGCCCATTTTCTTGCCAGCCAGGTCAGTGTTCTAACTACAAATTAAAAGCATATAAGCGTACAGTTCCAAGCTGTGCTAGGAACAAAAAATTTCAAAGGGTCAATACTTTTTGCATATATTAGACTACAAAATTTCACTGGGATAATGCTATTCATTTAATAGCTGTGGAAATCAGGTATTTAAAGTAATATTCTTCCAACTTTTGTAAAACTGAACGTTTTACTTGTGGTAATCAAACAGAATAGAAAACAATTGCACTTCTACCTGTAAATCTCCCTATACACCTATCGAACCGCTCTGTTATTGATGATGTTGGGTATAATTTTAATATGCACAACAGTCACACAGTATGGGTTATTATTTTTGATTAGAAATAAGTCAATTTATATGGTTGCAAATATTTTACTGCATTTTTGTCAGCCTTTTCTTTGACATTCCTTTTATTGAATTTTGGATGACAACCATCATTAGTAGTACTACTGCCTTATCCCTGCAATATGACGTGATATACATATGTATTTTCTGTTCAGCGGTGTTCATTGTAATAGCGAATAAAACCTTAAAGAAGGAAAAACATTTCCCTGAGACTCATTAGGTACTGCAGAAATTTAAAACTGGACATTGGTGTAGGAATGCACTGTCTTACCAACTACTTCACAGCCTTTTTCAGTATGCATCTAATCGTTTTGTGATTGGTTTACAGAGTGGAGCAGCTCAGCATTTTTCCCCAGACAGTCTTGCTGTGTCCACTCAAAAATGATGAAGGAAACTCTAGTGATGTTTCTATAAAACAATGCATTTTTTTTTCAATTTTGCTTTTACAGACGTGAACGCTTGGTGTACGTGGGTATCAGCGTTGAAAACATCATCCCACCTCCCGTAAGTAACACGGACTTGGATACTAATGGCCGTAAAGCTTTTAGCCCACACACACTCAAGGTCAGTACAGTTTTCCCCATCGTTTTTAGTCTTTTTTTTGTTTAAGAACAACTTCCTTGTTCAAGTACCAATGGGGAAGTAGCTTTGGATTTATGGGACTTGATTAGAAATGTATGGATTGCCTTTTATTCTGTTTCTTTTGTTCACTTAACATTCTGTTTCTCTATTCTTTATCCTTTATTTTTGTAGTCTTCCTATGCTCTATAAATGGGCATAAAAGAAAATTTAAAAGGAAAAGACAGATTTTGGTTAAAAAAAAATGTGGACTCAAGTTCTCACTCTTTCTAACTTGTACAGTTTTTTTAAAGAAATGGACAAAAATATTCTGCAAATAATTCTCAAAGGTTTCAAAAAGATATGCATGTTTTATATGGTATACCCAGAATGATTGCTGAACATTAGTTTGCATTTATACAGTTACCTGTCTAGTTAATTTTACCAGGGGCTATGTGTGTGGCATTTATTAAGGAATTTTGTTACTGTATTTATGAAACATTTCTTATAGCAAAACGATTGATTAATGAAGTTATGGAAAGTATTCTTCTGTTGGAGATTAACAGAGACATCAGATTTTGCAATACTTACCAAAGTGAATCTCTGAATATAATATTTTTCTCAAAAACACAATGTTCCACAGTCTAAAATAGATTACTTCTCCTTAATCTAAATTTCTGAATATACTGTATATTTAAACAGCTTCTCTAAGATATAGACATATTGGTACAAAAGAGATAATGTTAGTTAATACTTATATTACTGTGTATTGGTTGCAAACAGGTAAAACTCATACCCAGAACAAACAGATGAAATTACAAATTAAAAATACAAGTAAAACATAAAATATTTGCACATCTAGTATATCCATATGCACATTTTTAAATTTAAACTTCTCCTACTGTTATATTCTCAGGTTAAAATTAATACCTTTTGTAAGTCTTTCAGATAAATTATATTAACACCAAGTTCTGACTTTAAATAAACAAATTGAAATGGAAAAACTGCAGTAACTAAATTTCTTGATGCAGAACCACAAATACCTACACATAAAATAAAGAACACTTTGTGTTTTCTGGGATATCTGGACGAGCAGAAAATTAAAATCTAAAGGGGGAAGAAGGTACCATGATAGTAAACTGTAGTGTAATGTTGGTATACAGGGAATTTAATCTAATTTAATCGGTAATTCTTGTGCCATGCATTTCATTGCTTAGCTTCTCCATTAACTGAACTTCCGCAATACATGACCACTGGATCATTGTCAGATTTATAATGATAAATTATATGTTGAGTTTCCATCCATCCATCCATCCTCTTCTGCTTATCCGGGGTCGGGTCGTGGGGGTAGCAGCTTAAGCAGAGAGGCCCAGACTTCCCTCTCCCCGGCCACTTCTTCCAGCTCTTCCGGGAGAATCCCAAGGCATTCCCAGGCCAGCCGGGAGACATAGACCCTCCAGTGTGTCCTGGGTCTTCCCTGGGGCCTACTCCCAGTAGGACGAGCCCGGAACACCTCACCAGGGAGGCGTCCAGGAGGCATCCTGATCAGATGCCCGAGCCACCTCATCTGACTCCTCTCGATGCGGAGGAGCAGCGGCTTTACTCTGACCCCTCCCGGATGACTGAGCTTCTCACCCTATCTTTAAGGGAAAGCCCAGACACCCTGCGGATGAAACTCATTTCATCCACTTGTAATTTCGATCTCGTTCTTTCGGTCACTACCCATAGCTCATGACCATAGGTGAGGGTAGGAACGTAGATTGACTGGTAAATTGAGAGCTTTGCCTTACGGCTCCGCTCCTTTTTCACCACGACAGACCGATGCAGAGCCAGCATTACAGCAGATGCCGCACCGATCCGCCTGTCGATCTCACGGTCCATTCTTCCCTCACTCGTGAACAAGACCCCGAGATACTTGAACTCCTCCACTTGGGGCAGGATCTCACCCCCAACCCTGAGAGGGCACTCCACCCTTTTCCAGCTGAGGACCATGGTCTCGGATTTGGAGGTGCTAATTCTCATCCCTGTGGCTTCACACTCAGCTGCGAACTGCTCCAGAGAGAGCTGAAGATCACGGCCTGATGAAGCAAACGGGACAACATCATCTGCAAAAAGCAGTGACTCAATCCTGAGTCCACCAAACCTGACCCCTTCAACACCCTGGCTGCGCCTAGAAATTCTGTCCATAAAAGTTGTGAACAGAATCGGTGACAAAGGGCAGCCCTGGCGTAGTCCAACTCTCACTGGAAACGGGCTCGACTTACTGCCGGCAATGCGGACCAAGCTCTGACACCGGTTATACAGGGACCGAACAGCCCTTATCAGGGGGTCCGGTACCCCATACTCCCAGAGCACCCCCCACAGGATTCCCCGAGGGACACGGTCGAACTCCTTTTCCAAGTCCACAAAACACATGTAGACTGGTTGGGCAAACTCCATGCACCCTCCAGGATCCTGCTAAGGGTGTAGAGCTGGTCCACTGTTCCGCGACCAGGACGAAAATCACACTGTTCCTCCCGAATCCGAGGTTCGACTATCCGACGGACCCTCCTCTCCAGAACCCCCGAATAGACTTTTCCAGGGAGGCTGAGGAGTGTGATCCCTCTGTAGTTGGAACACACCCTCCAGTCCCCCTTTTTAAAGAGGGGGACCACCACCCCAGTCTGCCAATCCAGAGGCACTGTCCCCAATGTCCATGCGATGTTGCAGAGACGTGTCAACCAAGACAGTCCTTGTTGTTGATGTTATATGTTGAGTTTGAAACACTTAATTTTGTTAGAAAGCAACAGCCCCGATAGCCTAGCATAAAATGAGATCCTGTAAAGTGAATGAAATTACATTATTAGCATGCATTTGAAATGGGTTACTTCACTAATGGGGGGTATTGTTCATGCACATTGAAACTTGTACACATACCAAATAAAAATTTTTAATAATTAGTAAAAATAATTTGCATCTCACAAAATACCAGCCTGGGAGTGCATTTTTAGCCACACATTTGTTGACAACATGAAAAAGAAGTAAGAAACTTATTAGGCATTGTTTCCGGGGGGGGGCGGGGGTTGAGGGTAATGCAATGTATAGTTAAGAGAGTTTTTGATTTATTGGCAAAACATATTTATACTAGTTTTGCTGTTAAATGAGTTCTTAATTTAATGTAACAGTAATTTTAAATTTTAACATTTGACATGTTACTTTGTTTTTACAGAAAACAGTAAAAGCTAAAGGTACTTAATACCAGAAAGGCATATTTCATAAAAGATATTTTAGGAAGCCTTAAACTGGAGCATTCTTAAATGCTAATGGATTACTACTGAGATAGTTATGTAACAGTGGGTCAAATATAGAAGTATACTTTACGTAGGCCAGGACAGTTTCATGATAAACATCAAAAGCAATACAGATTCTAACACACTTCTTCTTTAGATGAGTAAGGAGATCAGAAATTACTGATAATGCACGGCCCATGATGCCTATAAGAAAAGTATTACTAGTACTGACTGTTGGGCATTTCAGGACACGTGAGCAACAGTTAAACACATTCAGGATGTTCACAGGCAGCTACAGAAGAATATTACTAATAACACCAAACAATACCCAAGACTTTCCGTTTTTTTATAAAGTGGTCAAAGAGAAGTGAATTATGTTAAGAACAGGAAGGAAGTATACAAAACATGAAATAGTAATGGGTCAATAATATGCCTGTAGCTAGAAAGAATCTAAAAATTCCTAAACCGTTTTGAGAATATAAAGTGCTAGTAGAATTTAAAAAAGCTGAAATCCAGGAAACTATTTATTCTATACTGTTTGTGCGACAATAGTTTTTTTTTTTTAAACAAAATCTTTACACAGTTGGAGAAAATCCTAAAAATTGGAATATTTATAATGCATCATAGACAAATTCATTTAAAGCAAAAAAGGCCAGCAATCCAGCATAGGTATTTTATGTTGAAATGGTCAAAATTAGTATAGACTGAACAGATACTATTTAACTATTGTGCTGAAGATTTATGAGGAAGTAACAAAATTATTACATCATATTGCAGCCTTTCCCTTCATTTTGATAAGGTGCTACATAAGAAGTTAGAATCATACTATAAAAATCATGGATTCAGAGTGTTTACATATTTGTTCTAAATGCAGAAAATGATATATAATAGTGTTATCTTTTGGATTAAAAGGCGCTGAAACTGCTTATCTACAAAGGTCATTAGCTTGTGCTACTTGGCGTCAAAATTTTAATAAATGATATGAAGATGTAACTGTGTTGGATAACAAATGAGATTAAATTAGGATAAAGATAATGTACATTTTATTTTAGAACACACAGTCAGGGTGCTACATAAAAGGGCCAGATCACTACTCTACAGTCAGTTAAACCTTTGCCCACGGGGTGAACAATAGGCATTGTTATCACAAGTTTCCCCAACCACCGTACCAATTGAATTATTACTTTTCCCTCGCGCTAAGCCACAGATTGTCACCTGAGTATTTCTCAAGGGTTATTAAGTGGGCACCTTCCTTTCTCTGTGTCACAGACACACTCCTCTCCGTACCCGAATTGACACTCTGTGCTCCATACCAGCTATCCCCATTGACTTGAGTAGTAACAGATCCCACTGGCTCCTGCATATGTTTCAAACAGAAAAAAAAAAGTATTGTGTATGTGCTGGAATAGGCACCAGAGTAACTGAAACCCTGCTTTGACTAAGCGGTTTGAGAAACATGGATAGATGGATGTGTTAAATTCTTGCATCATGTCATGGAAATAACAGAATATGTTTGTGTAGGAAATTATGTCCTGTCAGAGGAATATTTATCCTGAGTGTACTTTTACTTACTGGCTGGTTGAACGTCCACATAATACAAGTTGTGTAAAAGAGGTTTCCACAACAGCGCAAATGTATAAATAGTAATGTCACTGCATCCTATGGCTAAAGAAGCCACAGTGGGGCCTGCCCCTTAAGTTCTACAGCCAGACCATTCTCAAATACTGTCCTGAGAGTTATTCAGGCTTTACACTGTAAAACGGTTCATTAAATTTAACTCTGTCAGACTCTGGTGTAACCAGAATTGCATAGAATTCTGAGACCAAATTCATGCTCGGGGATGGGTTATTAAGCACCTACTGTATATGTACCAAATTCTAAAAATAAACATGGTTGTTGACTTGGCAGCAAACCCTTTCGACTCCTATTTTAATAGGTCTCTCATACGTCTGCTGTTCCTGTGCCTCAACAGCCACATTCATGTATTTAAATTTCTTCATCTCAAATGCTTCCTCTACATCTTCAAATAGGACTGCCTTTAAAATCCGTACTATATCAGAAGAAAATTGTATGTGGAATCTACAGCTTTTTACCAGTATCCTCAACAAACTTCCAAACTCATCCACCAAACCACTTAAAACTGCTAATACTAGTCTGAATTCTGCCAATTTGGAACTGCCTCTATCAAACAATTTCAATTATTTTATTGTTATTGACAACAGAAAGTGCATTTACCTTCCAATACCTGAGCAAGGCACCTAAGAACTTGGTTATGATGCCAGGTGTAGTCTGACCCTGAGTCAAACTAACATCATACCAAATTGTGTTGCAGTGTACCTATACTATTCCACAACCCGGACTCTTTAGTGATTTCTCCATTAAAGATGGAATAACCTCCTCTACAATATGGCAGTTCTCCTTAATCAACTCCCTGCACCCACCCCCCCGATTTTCCCCCATCCATGCCAACAATGAGTAAATCTTTACATTTTCTAGGTGTTGGTGTTAGCCATTTAAGGCAGTCACTTAGACATCAAACATCATGTGCAAGTGGCAGGTGTTTTTGTTCTCGTATTGTCCAAACATAAGGATTTAAATTTAAATTGTCAGTTTGACAGTTATTTGTTAAGTTGAATGTACTGAAAGAGTCCAGTAATCTAAAATCTGGTAAATCTACAGTTAAAAAGTTTGCATGATGATATTTTGAAGCTAAAAGCTTCCTGTGTGTGTGTATATATACTAATATACTATATACATTAAATAATCTGTGGGAAAATTTTACTTATTGTTTAAAAAAAAAAAAAATGAATTTTAGACTCTTAAACATGGATTGGCATGAATGAGTTTGAATTATTTCATCCTTACCAAGTTAAAGAAGTAAAGAATGTTGAATGCCAGCTATTACTTTAAAATCTGTTCTTCAACAAGAAAGGAGGCTAATTAGGGATACTTTTAATTACAGACTAGTAATAGAATTGTCATAGTGGTTTTCAGTGAAATGGACCCATGTATTATTCACGTTGATGAATAATTTATTAAAAATCTGTTCTTAGTGTGGATATCATACAAAGACTCGTACAGCATCAACTACCATTTAATGGATAAGTAAAATGCTTCCCTCATGTTTACATTTTTATTACTCTGCTTGTTAAGTATTCTCTTCATCCGGGTTGGTGGGAAATAAGCAGAATTATTTTTTCAACGGTTATATGTCAAAATTGAATGCCAGTTGAAAACCACATCCTTCTGGTGTAGTTTCAGATGGAACTGTAGCAGGCATATCTCTAATGTCAAGTTTTCTTCAAGACTGTGGTCCGTGAATTCAGACAGTTTAGCTGTTACCTATTGTTCTCCTTCATCCTGTCCTGTGTTCTTGTAGAAAACGAGGTGTCATTTATTCTTCTGAAAATTTTACATACGTTATAAACTAATGGCTAACTAAAGAGCAGCAATACTATTTGACCCACTTAACATTTGGCAATCCACCCATCTTCCAAACCCACTAATAAACCCACAGATAAAATCTCTTGTTATCAAACATCTGGTCTTGGACACTTGACAGCGTAGTTTTTAAAGGTAATATTTTTCTAAAGTACAAACACCGTTTTTTTTTTAAGTTCATTTTAGCATGACCTTTAACTATCACATCTCCATATTCAGATTTTCTATCAGACATAAGAGTATTCCAATATTGTATATAAAAAGAACTCCAGTCATGCATTGCACAGTATAAATTAAAAATGAACGAAGTAGGTCTTATAATTTTAGTTATACATATGGAATTTGATACATTGCAGTGTGTAAGAATCTGAAATGTACAAATCCTCTTTCTAATTAAGCTTCATATTATAAATGACAAATGATGAGGCAGGCAGACGCTATGTAGGTTGTTTTCCTAAGGAACAGCTATGTGAATTGGCACAAATACCAAAGTTCTTGCCACGAGTATTAGAAGCCCAGTGACTTATTTCGTATATAATTCCAGCAACATTTTTTTAAAGTCATTATAAAATCACCAAGCGGTACCTGAAGTTAACAATTCTGGAGAAAACCAATCAACTGATAAATTTAAATGTCTTTATTTACCCTGATGTGGTTCCCTTTATACGTGCACAGTTGTGCATGTGGTTTTATTAGAATGACTCATAGCAACTGTGCTTACAGGATATTTAATCATTTTGAATTCAAATATTTGAAAGTATACAGTATATCACCGTTCTAATTAAATCCTTAAATAGATTTCAGGTCATTTTTAGTGTTGGCTCATCGTTTCAAAAGTGTTAGTTTAATTGCGCCCATGGGTCTTCCGTGGATGTCATCAGTAATGATGTTCTTGACCAGTATGTTGGCTTTGAAATCTGTAAACGGCTTTCTTTCGAATAATACTAGCACAGTTAAGTAAGAGGGAAAAAAAGCAGCATTAGATGTCTGCACTACATACTTTTATTTAAATTGCTTATGGTAACTACAAAAGTGTATAGTTATTTGCTGCCACCCCAAAAAAAGTTTGTATTTCCAATAGTAATTAACAGTAGATTCCCAAAGCTGTGTTATACAAGAGCAGGAGAAATGTTCTCTCAACATAATGGGCTCACCCATTACAGTGCTTTTAGCACTTTTTTTATGTCATTGCAGTTCATTTTCACTGATCTTAAATGGTCTTTTAAAATGCATCACATGTGACATATGTGGTTATTTGAATGCTGGTCAATGTTTTACTTTGAGAAAAAGTTTCTAGTTTCTAGTGGGCAGTGGTTGGGTTGTGCCGTTACTTTTTAGATGGATTTCATTTTGGTTTTCTCATCTACACACTTTTTATCTTCTTTCTTACTTTACCTTCTTGATTATTAAACAGTGTATGTTCATATATAAAATGTATTTTTACAGGTATTTATTTTGGTTTAATATGCATTTCATGTTTTCATTGAATTTTCTGTTAATATTTTTGTTTCATTTTTAGCCATTAATGTTGTAAGTGTATTTTATTATGTTTCTCTTGTAATTTTGTTTTTTGTTTGAAAGCATGTGCATTTAAATCATCTTTTGAAATAGTACAAAATCAAATTTCTTACTCTTATTTATTTATTTTTAAGTTTTATGCCTGTATGGTTTACCACTATACTTTTTGTCCAAATAGCTACAAATTATAAATTGTTTTTCTTTTGTAGTTTTGTACCAATAACTTTTTTTTTTTTTTATTATTTTAATTTCTGAAAGCTTATAAGAAACTGCATAAATAGTCAAAAATTGGATACTGAAATGAAAATGTTATCCTCACTTTCCATAAACCAATATTCCTTGCTTCCTAACACATCCAAAATAAGCTTTCTAAAGCGCCAAAAGAAAAAATGTTAAATTTGATTCTCAGGACTCTAACTAAAAATGTACTGCTGATAGAGAGGCTCTATCTGTTCATTTTGTGTTCCAATCAGAGGAAGACACCCGGGATGTAGTCACAAATCTAAACTAAATAAAACATGTCTCTGTGGTTTGAATATTTAACTTCTAAATTATAAGAAATTTGACAAACCTAGAGGAGGCCATTCAGTCCATGAAGCTTATTTGTTTAGCTATTAACTAAGCTGTTTCAATATCTGATCTATCTCCAGATACTTCTCAAAGGTTGTCAAGGTTTCTGCTTTAACTACATGTCTCAATAGTTTCTTCCAGATTCCCACAACTATTCGTGTATAGAAGTGCGTCCTGTTTTGAGTCTTAAATGTACTTTACCTTAATTTCCATAAATTTGCCACTAATCAGTTGCAGTTATTCATGAGTTTAGACGAAATCAGTTCATGTTCTTTGTTGTCATGATTTCTGATTAAATTCCAAAAAAGTAAACAGTTTTTTTTATAATTTTTAAAACGTTCAGTTACTTCAGTGACTGATTTATCCTCCTATAGTCAAGCATTTATTTTCTTTCTGGCTTGTGCTGGTCTATTTCTCATTTGTTTTTCCTCCTAAATTACCTCACATAAAAGAGAACATGATATCTTTATTTGTGGTATGTTTTGTATTTATGTATACGTGACATAACTTTTATGCTTTTACTTTTTTTTTTTTTTGTTTTTTTCTTCAGTGTAGACCTTGAACCATACTCTCAACTTTACATAAATGCCAAATTTAAGTAATTATCCTCTGGTTCTCATATTTCAGAACAAATTTACTTGCTTTAGGTTGATAGTCTATTTGCCAAAAGCCAGCAGTGCACCTTTTTTTTTTTTTTTACTATAGATGCATAATATGGTGATGATTGCTCCCTGGTTCAAGATTTCTTAGGAAGGTCAAACTGACATCACCTTTTTAATATACTGTATATTGATTTTTGCATGTTTTTGGCTTCCAATCTAGTAGATGTGATTTAATGCGTCTGTTAAGGCTTTCTGCAGAGAAAGTATTTTACTATCTCATTGGTGCCTTTGAACACTCCAATCATATATGTGTAAGGATTAAAACCATGCATTGGTAAAGAACAACTGGATAAAAGCAAAGCCATATGTAAACTGTGCAACTCAGATTTTAAGTATTGTTGTAACACAACAAATATGAGAAATCATATATCCTGATGTCGCCCATAAACGTAATCTCAGTAAACATCCAAATGACTAGAGCCTAAACAGCCCATACTGGGGGTGGCGTTTAGCCCCAAGCTGTCATTCTCTTTGTTCCCAAAAAAAAAAAACAGAATCTATAGCAGTTTTTATGTGTAAAGATACAAGACCCTACACTATTGTTGAAAACAAGGGCTTTTGACAAATGATACGGGTTTTTCAACTGCATTATGCTATACCAAACAGAAAGCAAATGAGTAAAGAAGTTATTTTACCTAGGCTATATGAAGATCTTAAGCAAAGCATCGCTGTATTTTCTTAACTTGTGACTGTCAAATATGCAGAACAGCAGGTGTGACAATCAGATGTCACTACATTAAAAATGGTGTGGCAGATGTGTTGCAGACAAGCACAATGCATGCCAGTCACACTTGGAGCAACCTTGCTGGCTATATGCAGAGCTGCTGAGATGACTAGCTGCTGTTCCAAAAACCTTTCTAGCATTTCCAATGTGTTGTTCCATTACATGATTGCATCAATCACATGTTTGTGTGTTGGCAAGTCCAATAAACATTGGACTGCCGCAGTGGAAAAAGTTTGCAATGTGTTTTACCTGGCTGAGCAAATGGGCAATTATTGGAATTTTCAGAGCAGCCTGCGATTACCAAAGTGAGTGAGTGTGTGCACAAATCAGATGACATGAAGTATCTCAACAAGTTGCACCGTACAGATTATATTAGCAGCGTTTTTAGTCACGATGCTGGTTCTTTTTCTTTTAATGTTCCATTCATCCAGCGCCACTTTCAATAAGCATCAGCTGGAGATCGTCATTTTAAAATGCTTCCTTTTTGTTTTTGGGACTGATTAATGTGACAGCTACAAGTGAGCAACAGAAGATTTGTGTAACTTGTAGAATTATAGAAAGACACAAGTCTTCCCATTGTATCTTTTAATTTTAACTAATTCAAGATTATTTTAAATGTCCAATAGGAGAATAAGTTAGGCAAACAGTTTAATTGAAGGGTGTCTACATGGAGACTCATAACACAAATAGGTTATTTAAATAACATTTATTAGGGTATTAAGAAGCAATATTTGATTATTTTATAATTATTCACAAGATGGTAAAGTTGTTTTATAAAGTGGATGCCATTGTATTAAAACAAGGAGCACCCAATCAGGACTCTGCAGCAATACATATGTTAGTTAATTATGGTGAATTTTGATTGATTGTTGTGCTGAGCTTTTTTTTTTTTTTTAAGAACACTGATATTTTCCACATCTTTCAAATACTAATGTCATGAAGTTACTATGTAGACACCCTTCAAATAAAGTGTTATTCAGATTTGTCACATTATATTAATATTCTGTAAGCATGATTTAAGTAAACTCAAAAAAGCTATCACTTCAAGTATATCAGTGCATGCTAATTCAGTCAAGATACAATCAATATTGAATCGAATCAGGACAGAGGGGCCAATACCCAGCCCTAATGACTATACTGATGTATTCTGCAGTGCTACTGTATTTGTTAAGTACTTGCTGTCATCTGAATAATTTGATAAGAACTAGACTGTAGTACTCTTTTCCTTCAGTGATGAAGAAAATCAAAGATGTCTTTGCAAGGGTTTCTGAATCAATAAAATCCTTTCATCTTTTGATATCGGTCCAGCTATATTTGGATATGTCTATAGCTGTGCAGTAAGTAATCTTACCAAGGAGTAATAGAGTCCTGATTGTTCTGGCTTATTGTACTAAGTGTGTAGATATTGAACACAAGATGTGCCCCACAGCATGGTTCCCTCCTGGATGCCAAAGCCAGTTACTGGGTGCACTTTATAGACACTCCTACTTACTATACAAGTAAAAGTGGTTTGTTTAGAGATGTACAACAGGACAGTGGTGGGGTTTCAGTTTGAAACCTTGAAGTCCTTCCCAACATATCCACAACACCCAGACTAAATTAACCTTTAGACTATTCCCTTGGAAGCCCTTTTAGTGCTGTTTTCAACCAATGGCAGTGTTACACATGGTCACACTTGAAATTGCCCTCAAATTGACAACCTGGCAATCCAAAATAGTTATCTGATTGCAAGGCTCACAAGTTTAACCACCATGCACAGGGGTATTTAGGGACAAACGTCTGTGCTATGTCGGAATTCCTATCTTACAAAAAAATAAAATACCAATCCCCCTACCAGTATTAATGCAGGTAGAACACATGCTGCATTAATTCTTTGGAAAATGTGAACTTTACACTTTCTGCACCAGCGAATATTGAGGTGTCAATGATGAGGGCCAAAAGCATTTTGTGTGTTGACTTGCATCTTAACTGTACTGTAAATTTAAATTACAGAACCAGGAAAGAATCGCTAGGATTCTGCAAAAATATAGAAATGGCAATCATTTGAAAAGCATTGCTTATTTTTACGGTATATTATGAAGATTATTATGATTTTTTTTAAGCTTAAATAGGTTCTGTAGATTATTTACTAAGTCTAAGTATCACCAACTATAGGAAGCACTTAAACTTTTCTGAAAACCAGTTTAAATTCAAAGACATTCTGGTATAGGACAAACTCTACTCTGCAGAGGCAACAAGCCAGAGAGACGCTTATCCAAACTAGGTTTTTTAAACTTGACTTGACTTTATAATATTACTTTGTCTTCTATTTTTTTTTTTAAATTTGTTGTATTTTAATATAAAATAACTGCTGTCAAATATGTAATTTAAAATTACGTGTTTCTTTTTTCACAGGAACCAGAAGTAGAAGATTGGAGGGAAGAAAAGAAAAAAGAATCTAAGAAATGTAAAACTCTGGAAAGGAGGTCAACAAGAGCTAGAAAATTTATCAGCTACAGGTACGAAGCCTAATTCGACGGGACAGCTTTTAAGTTAAAAATCTAGTTTGAGTTTAATGGCCTACTGATAGAACATCAGAATTGTCATGGAGTAGTTTAATCTGAGCAGTTAAGGAGTAATATACCTGTAAACCAGTTAAATAAAAGAACTGTAACTGACAAAACAAGCTTCTTTCCAGATACTTTGGCTGAAGTACAAGGACATTTTTTAGGCAATTAACACATGGTCAGAATTTCCACTCATCGTGTTAGCTTACCTACACAAATGTATATTGAACAACATTCTGAACCTAAAATTTCTTTATTTTGGGAAAGGAGGTTGATGATTGGTTGCACTAATGATTCTGTGAGACTGGGTTCAAATCCTTGCCTGGCCACACTTGTGTTATTTACACATATTAAATATAAACACATTAATTATACAAACTTCTAATACATTAGACTCATATTACCTCTTTTTGCATTACAGTACACCCCCAAAATTCGCAGGGGTTACGAGCACCCACGAATTGTGTAAAACCGCGAATTTTGGATGTGGTTAAAAAAAATGCCTATTTTTATAGTTTAAACCCTAAATATGCCCCCAAAACACTTTAGTTTAATTTCAAACTCAGCTTAATACATTACCTAAAAATAACATAAAGGTAAATCTGTATACTGTACTGCTATGTCTCCCACAGTGCTAGAATGTAAAATACTGATGTTACCTCTATATGTACTGTAATCCATGCAAGCGAGTTTTCATTGCCAGAAGCCTTAGGTGGTGCAGCTCGTTTCAGCGGCATCTTGGGGCTTTAACCCTTAAACTACCACATATGTGGGGTTAATGCATCCCTGGACACCATCACTTTTTTGCTACACTTTAATAAACATCACAATTAACAAAGAAAAAATGAAATTTTAATGGAACACATTTTTTTTTCATTCAAAGAGCATCACAATTACTTCAACACTGATCATTTTACGCACTGCTAATGAACTGTAAAAACTTTAAAAAAAACTACTGGAACAATATGTACAAAGTGCAACTGACGCTAGTCTTAGTGCAGCTTGGGTCACAGAATTGCACATAAACACAAGAGATTGTAGAGACAGGAACTTTATTCAGACACTTCAAACAAACCTGTCTCTTTCAGAAGTAAAAGGAGCTCAGTATGCAGTTTGTTATCAATTAAACAATAGACAAATATTATAGGGGAGCACAACTCCCAACAGGAGCAGAGAATGTCTGGGGGAGGAGAGAAAGAAACAAAGCAATCAGCCAAAAAGGACAGGTGCTGTTCAGGCTTTTAAGTAAGCGTAGCACGAGAAGCCACAATCGAGAAGATGGTGATTTATTTATGTTTATGGTGGGACGCACCCAGCCTTGAGAGACAAAAACAAAGCAAACCGGTAATCAAACAGCAAATAAATATTGTAATGAAAACAAATGAAGTAAGAAAACAACGATAACACCCCTGTTCCCCTTACGGCGATTACACATTAAATACAACAAAGCACAAACAAAACACACACAGTAAATCATGAAAAAGTTCATGAAAAACGGCAATGGATGAAACGTAATGATGAAAATAGATAGTCTAGAGATCCGCACGTTGAATGGGAATGTAAAGATAGGCCTACCGGTAGTTCCTGAAATGGTGAAGATGGGTGGACGGATTCAGGAGCGCTCCTTTGCAGGATGGCCATAAATCCACTTACAGTCCTCATGTATTCAGGCAGACGGAAGACAATCCAGATGTACGAAATGATCCAGAACAAAATGAATAAGTACTGGTAACCCAACAGAAGGCAGACAGACAGGAAATTGAAACACAAATTACAAAAACTTCTTTTTTTTTTTTTTTTTTTTTGCTTTTGGTCACCGGCCACCTTTTTAAAAGCTGCGCTGACATCCTTTGAACTCAACAGCCCCAGCACCCTCAGCAAAAAACCAATCCGAGCCACTGCAGTTTCAAATTCTATTGGCTACCTTCACCATCCCAAGCCACGTTTTCCTCTACAGCTGCTTCCTGTTCTATCTACAGTGCAGTATTGCCACAAAAAAGCCATAAAAATTGTGGAGAATATTTGCAGTTTCCACTAATAATTAATAGTTAGGTTCCCAGGAAAAATCCGCGAATGACTGAGGCCGCAAACTCCAAACCGTGACTTTGCGGGGGTCTACTGTATATGTCTACATGTTGAATAGAAGATGGGGACCACTTGCAAGTCATCGGTCAGCTTATCTTTAGCTTGATGTCTTGTGCTTTTGCAACCTGCAAATATAGCAATCAAATATTCATAATTTTTGCAGAATTCATGTTTTATTTGATGGGCTTTATCAATGTCAGTAGATGTTCTTAATTCTGTGCTCCTGAATATAATTAATACACTGGGAAATTCAATATGGTTCAGTACTGTTGTGGTTTGTTGGAGATGTGTAAAAGTTGGAAGAAGCAGTGGTAGATTTGGCCTATAGATTATTGTTGCAAATCTACAAGTTCATTTTAATTGCTATCCACGTCAATACCAAAAAGGTTATGCAAAAGTTTGTGCTTGCCATCTTTTAAAATATATGAACAACTATTGAGGTATGTTATTTAGTGGTTTAATTGTACAATGAATCTTTCACCAAAAAAATGTACAATATGATTGTGGAAGGGAAATGAGTAGGTGATCCTTTCTGCATTTATGGTTGTTTCTCCTGAAATGTTTTCACAAGGTTGCAAAGTTATACAGTTTATTGTACTCCCATTAGTCTTCCTTTCATAGTAGCTTTATTACATATAAACAAAACACAAGATAACAACCTGTTTTTCACAAGAGAACTTGGTTATAACGTTTTCCTTGTTTCACAAACACATGAATAGTCTTCCCCCAGAAGTCGAAAATCACCATCCTAACCAGCATACATTATGTGGTTAAAGCATGTTTTTGTGGTTGATAGTTATTTCCGGAAATCTAAAAGTACTGATTATTTTAAAACTCCTTACGTTAAAGCTGACAGCTTTCATTACAGTGTTTATTGTTGTAGCAGTAACTGTATTGTCATGCGTACAGAGAACTGAAATCCTTATGTGCATGCCCAATCAACACCCAGCATATTTCCACTTTCTTAATGAGCATTTTGGTCCAAAGCTCTTTTTGGGGAAAAATACAGTGATTCAGTGCATTTTTCCACCTGCATTTTCTGCCTCAACAGCTTGGTTTTCTTGCCATAAATTTGGAAAATTCCATTCTAAAATATATCAGACTTTTAAATTATGCAGAGATGCCTTTTGATGATACATTCTTAATGGTGTTAAATGTAAATAAGGTGCATGGCAAACAAAGAAACTAATGAATAGCTGTCTTATTTAAAAGAAGTGGGATTCAGTTTTTAGATTAGGACTTAAATGATCATCTGTGCTAAACATCAAGTGGTCTCTTTACTTTTAATATTGAAAATTAGTCTTCTGCACACTATAGCTAGTAATGAATGCAATTGTGAACTTTCACTTACAGCTGCTTTTGTGCACCTTTACTTTGTTTTAACACAGAATTTGGAGAGGCTGCATAAATATGCTGCTTATTCAGCCACTGGCCATCTTTCTTCGCTTGAATACAGTATACTGACTTGAGTACAGTACAATACACAAGACTTGAGTTTTTGAAAAACATATATATTTACTGAGTTTTCCTGGAGTTTAAGTGAAAATACATAGGGAAAAATACTTGCCATTGCAGGGTGTATAATTTATGTTTCAAAAGATACTACACAGTCGTAACAAAAAAAGTCGATGTGCTGTATCTTGCTCACAGGCCTCGAGTTTAACACCAGTGCTATATTTCTAGGTTCTGGACCAGGTGTTCCTTAATATTTTTGTAAATCACAGAACCACTATAATGAATTGTGCTATTTACTAATTAATTTGTTGAAAAAATAACCAAATTATTTTGGTTTTCAGATTTGATGAATTTGACGAGGCAATTGATGAAGCAATAGAAGAAGATATCAAAGAAGCTGAAGGAGGAGGTAAAGGATTGGCTTTTAAGACTTTTTTTTTTTTTTTATTCTGTGCAGTTCTTTTTGGCTTCTTTTCTATGGTGCAAAGATGAGACTGACCAACATCATGGCAAAGTGACCTGGGTCAACCAATGATTCATTTATTTTGAAGCAAAGTAGCTTTGACAGAGTTGATGGTACTGTACGTGGTGGCTGACTTATCAGTGAGGTAATTGGCTGAACCCTACCATTCATTGTAACAGCAATCCTGTCATTACATGTGCCAGGTGATAGTAGCTACCAACTTAAACACTGCCTTTCCCTGACCCCCAGAAAAAAGAGAACACCTTGCGTGCTCAGTTGTCGAGCACAGCCAGGCACTTCTGAATGCAGGTGGAGGTGGTGGTGTCTCGATGGCTGAAGATCCGCAGCATCATGATGGCATACATATGAGGTTGATTAGCATATGCTTCATTTATGGCGTTCAAGGCATGTTCACATACGCACAATTACGAGGTGAAAAAATGTGTGACAAGCTTTATAAATTTAGCTAAGTTGAAATTCATTGTAGTTTTGTGTTACAACATTAAGTAATGCCTCACTGTAAGGAAAAAAAGGATAAGTGAGTAAGATATCTTCCTTTGAAGTATTTACATAATTCTCTCATCTTTACTCCTTTGTAAATTTAATGGTGTTTGAATTTAATTGTTACAATTGTTTTGATTTTAATGAAGAATCTTTGTTGATAAAGCTTGTTACTGTTTTAAAGCATTTTCTTTATTGCACAGGTACCGGTCGTGGGAAGGATATGTCAAACATTACAGGACACCGTGGAAAGGACATTTCTACTATTCTGAAGGAGGAAAGCAAAGAAAATCGGCGGCCACAGCGGGCTGCAGCTCTACGAAGAAAGAAGCGCAGAAGGCTCAATGATCTCGATAGTGACAGCACAGTGGATGAAGATGAAAGTGATGAGTTTCGGATCAGTGAAAGGTAAGGAAATCCACAACATTCGCCATGTTATAGAATGATTTCTTAAAGCAGTAGTTAGCAGTTGGTCTCCTAAAAAAAAAAAAAAAAAGGTTAAGCCTAAAAGGGCTTTTGCAAACAACCTATTCTGAGGGAGGGCATTTTGCTATGTCCTAAACCAGAATGATGGCCTTGGCCTGTTTATGGAAATATTTATTTTACTGAATATATTTTGCCACACCCCAGAAGTTGTCATAAATGTTTGATTTTTTGGGGGCGGAAAGAAGCGGTTAAAATGTTAATACTGTATATTTGAAGCATTTTTTTATTTCAAATCATTTGTTGTCTACCATAATTTATGTTTATAATGAAGTAAGATTTTGTGCAATTTTATTTAAAAAAACATGTTTACTTCGGTCAAGCAAGCACTGATATTGTGTGTTTTTGTTGTTTTAAATAAATTTGGATCCTGGAATATAGGTTGGTTGTCAGTAGCAGTGATCAGGGTACGAAGAAAATAGCATTATCTCCTGGCCCAAGTTTTTCAACATATATATTTATACTTAACAAATTAAAAGTACTTATGTTTTAAAGTGTTCCTTAAAACATTAAATATATAATATGTATTGCACATTCTGCCTTGCAGCAGTGAAGAGGAAGAGTTTGTGATATCTGAAGATGGCGAGAGTGATGGCGAAATGCCCTCAAATGATGATGACAGTGATTTTGGGCTTCGTACTAGAAGGACCCGTCCAAGACAAGCAAAGGTCAGAAGGCCAAGCAGAGCATTGCGACGAAGGCGGAGCAAAAGGGAACTCTCCGATGATGATGAGGATGAAGAAACAACATCAGGAGGAGAAGAGGAGGAGGAAGAGGAAGACGATGATGATGATGAAATAACAGGTGTTTACTTCTGTTAATTCAAGTCTACTTGTTAAACTTGTGTCAGCATTTGCTTCTAATCTCTCTCCTACGTGACCACATGGTGATAACCAAACTATTCCGAAGCAATGTTTGCAGTGTTTCGTGTATCTTACACCCTCATACACCTTTGTCGTAAGAGCATCCCCTATCTATGATGGAGCGTTCGATCAAAAGAAAATATGAAGCTGGTTTTAAATTAAATGTTGTTGAAATGGCGAAAGAAATTGGTAATTGTGCTGCTGCAACAAAATTCGATGCATCTGAGAAACTAATGCAAGATTGGAGGAGGCGAGAAGATGTGAAAAATATTACATGTCGCATTTTTGAACAGGCATATAAGATGGGGTCTGATTTTTATGATCAATTTTTCGGGTTTCAAGATCTGACTTATACGTGAGTATATACAGTATATCAGTTAGAACATCAAATAAGGATTATTCAGATACTACAGTCTTGACTGCATATTTATAGTCTATAACAGCAGTGCTTAACCTCGTTTAACCAGATTCACCTTCCTGTGAGGAAACCACAGCACTCTGCTATACAAATTTTTTTTATGTTCATGTAGTTGTGCTGATATATCAAGGACATGATCTTGAATTTAGAAATAGGTGATTTTTTTTCCCCCCACTACAACTACGTGTGGGAGAAAATAATTATTTTACGAGATTCACTTCACTTCACCCTGCTTGCACTCTTCTTCACCGGTCTTCCACAATCCCCGTTACTCTTTACTGTTGATCCCAAATATTTAAACTCCATCCTCACCATTCCATTAACCTCCCTCTCATTCACACACATGTATTCTGTCTTGGTCCTACTGCCCTTCATTCTTCTCCTCTTTAGATCATATCTCCACCTCTCCAGGGTCTCCTAAACCTGCTCCCTACTCTTGCTACAGATCACAATGCCATTTGCAAATATCATAGTCCATGGGGAGTCCTATCTAATCTTGGCTGTCAACCTGTCCATCACCATTGCATATAAGGGCTCAGAGCTGATCCCTGATGTAATCCCACCTCCACAGTGAATGCATCTGTCACTCCTACCGCAGACCTCACCACTGTCGCACTTTCCTCGTACATATCCTGTACAACTCTTACATACTTCTCTGTCGCTTCTGACTTCCTCATACAATCAGTGGCGTAGCTAGGGGCAGTCCGTCCCGGGCAGCACATTTTGGGGGCGCCATTATTGGCCCAAAGGCTTCAGTACAATTCGTGTTTAAGCAGCAGGGTTTGGAAAAATATCACTCATGAATGAAAAAAGTAAAATTCTCTAATTTCTACCCACAAATACTTTAAAAATAATTTTCAGACTGTCCTCCTGTGATGGCATCAGATACAGCAGTTGACATTTATTTGGCAATAACAAAAATAAACATAAACATTACACCAATAATAATTTCTAGGAAGATACAGTGGTGTGAAAAACTATTTGCCCCCTTCCTGATTTCTTATTCTTTTGCATGTTTGTCACACAAAATGTTTCTGATCATCAAACACATTTAACCATTAGTCAAATATAACACAAGTAAACACAAAATGCAGTTTTTAAATGATGGTTTTTATTATTTAGGGAGAAAAAAAATCCAAACCTACATGGCCCTGGATTCTCCTTCAGGATTTTTTGGTAGACAGTAGAATTCGTGGTTCCATCTATCACAGCAAGCCTTCCAGGTCCTGAAGCAGCAAAACAACCCCAGACCATCACACTACCACCACCATATTTTACTGTTGGTATGATGTTCTTTTTCTGAAATGCTGTGTTCCTTTTACGCCAGATGTAACGGGACATTTGCCTTCCAAAAAGTTCAACTTTTGTCTCATCAGTCCACTAGGTATTTTCCCAAAAGTCTTGGCAATCATTGAGATGTTTCTTAGCAAAATTGAGACGAGCCCTAATGTTCTTTTTGCTTAACAGTGGTTTGCATCTTGAAATCTACCATGCAGGCCGTTTTTGCCCAGTCTCTTTCTAATGGTGGAGTCGTGAACACTGACCTTAATTGAGGCAAGTGAGGCCTGCAGTTCTTTAGACGTTGTCCTGGGGTCTTTTGTGACCTCTCGGATGAGTCGTCTCTGCGCTCTTGGGGTAATTTTGGTCGGCCGGCCACTCCTGGGAAGGTTCACCACTGTTCCATGTTTTTGCCATTTGTGGATAATGGCTCTCACTGTGGTTCACTGGAGTCCCAAAGCTTTAGAAATGGCTTTATAACCTTTACCAGACTGATAGATCTCAATTACTTCTGTTCTCATTTGTTCCTGAATTTCTTTGGATCTTGGCATGATGTCTAGCCTTTGAGGTGCTTTTGGTCTACTTCTCTGTGTCAGGCAGCTCCTATTTAAGTGATTTCTTGATTGAAACAGGTGTGGCAGTAATCAGGCCTGGGGGTGGCTACGGAAATTGAACTCAGGTGTGACACCACAGTTAGGTTATTTTTTAACAAGGGGGCAATTACTTTTTCACACAGGGCCATGTAGGTTTGGATTTTTTCTCCCTAAATAATAAAACTATCATTTTAAAAACTGCATTTTGTGTTTACTTGTGTTATATTTGACTAATGGTTAAATGTGTTTGATGATCAGAAACATTTTGTGTGACAAACATGCAAAAGAATAAGAAATCAGGAAGGGGGCAAATAGTTTTTCACACCACTGTAAACAACTAATTTACAATTTATAATTTCATTTCGTTATCAATCCGAATGTGTTCCTGCTTTGCACAGAAAACATCCCCACCTATCACTTGTACACTACACTGGTTCTGGTTTTTGCCGCCTAATTATATTAAACTAATAATTTGCACACCGCTTATTAGTGTGTCTATACTATACTCTTGTCTAGTTGATGCTTATCAATAATTATATGTGAAAAATTATTGCTGTTTCTCTCTCTCTCTCTCTGTGTGAGATATATATATATATATATATATATATATATATATATATATATTATATTATATATATATATTTATTCATATATGTAATATATATGTATCTTAATTTTTCTCTATACGTCATTTTAATTTTCTAATTAAATAGGTTAAGATATTCAAATATGTTGGAGGGCGGCAAATTGAAGCCCCGCCCCGAGCGGCACAAACTCTAGCTACGCCATTGCATACAATACCATAACTCCTCTCTAGGCACCCTGTCATATGCTTTCTCCAAGTCCACAAAGTCACAATCAAATATCAATATGGTGATTTTTAAATAAATAAAATTACAAAACAAGCTAATCTCTAAAAATTTAAAATATGATTGACTAAACCTTCTGTTATACCAACACCTTTCCCTAATGCACTTATGTTAGAGATCTTTAACCTAGAACTGAATACCCAGTGACCATCAGAAACAAAAATACATATGTTTTTAATTTTGGTCCTGTTCACTTGAAATGTGCTTTTGTTGTTCTCACGACAAATTTAATCAAAAAATGTTTATTTGATTTCAGAAATTGAATTCATTATTCTACACATGTCTTAAGTGACCTTTCTGCACAGTTTTGCTTGACACACTTTCAGTGATTGCATGCAGAGCACAACAATACCCAAAACCCTAGTATCTCTGGTGGAGAGGAGTCATTTTGAAGTGAGTTAGACATGTAGTTTGAGGGGGAAAAAAAACAAGGTTGCACTCTAGTGATTTCCCACTCTTCTTAGGTAGTTTGAACATTGGAAAATTAAAATATATAGTTAAGCAATATTTTGGGGCATCAGAAAATAACATATGGTATGAATATGATGAAAATCAAATAGATGTGTTTTTGTGACTAATGTTAAATCTTAACTTTATTTTTGAAACAGAGAGATCAAGTGAGTACAGTGATCATGATCTGGACCTCCGCAGGCGGCGGTCTTGTAGAAGCCAGAAAAAAGAAGTAAACTACTGCGAGACATCAGAAACTGAAGGGTCCCAGAAGAGCTTTGGCAGCCGAAGGGACAAAGCACGAATGCACCGCCGATTTATTTCCAGCTCTGACAGTGAAGGTTTGTTTCAATCAAAAATACCTTACTCTCCCAAAATATAATGAAGTCTAAAGTTGCATTAACATAAATGAACATGAAAAGATTATAAATTGTGCATTATTTTTTTTTTTCGTCAAATACTGAATTGCTGAATTATCTTCACATCAGACAATGTTATTTCTTTTATGTGTGCTAACATTATTATTAACGCCCCTATAGCAAAAAGCAGAAATCAACAAAACGTTAAATCATAAGTAAAAATACAGTAAAAAAAAATCTATTGGCATAATGTCCAAAAACTGCATTTCAAAATATTTTTATACACATTGAACTAAATTATATTTGGGGACTGGGGGATTACAGGTAAAAGTAACTGACATTGTGTAGTCACTAAAAAAGTGATGTACTTGGAAAGAAGGAAAAATAATTTCAAAAACATTAAGTATATAATATAAAGTAAAATGATCCAATCTATGGGTCAGATTTGGTTATAAATGTTCGTAAGTCCATTATGCAGACAATATTCAATGTACTACATATTATTTCTATTGCACATATGCTTCAAGAGTTTATAAAGAGCACTGTATTTGTATAAGACCAGACATAAATATGTGTGACTAAGAAAGAGTCTGGCATCTGTGCCCATGCCTGGATGTAATGTTAAGAGGGCGGCAATGTCTGATGAACAAAGGCAAGTGGCCAGCATAAGACCGTAAACCATGTGGTGCACGTAAGTGCATCTAGGTGTCATGTCGTCCACAAAAGGGCTGGATTGGCTGACAAAGAAAGGCAACAAGTCCCACAAAGAAAGAGATGCAAAGGCTAGAAAGTCTGATTGGGGGGGAAAAAGTCAACAAAAAGTACAAAGAAAGAGGGATGTAAAGCATATCCAGTGAACAAATGTTCGTAATTGCACTACCCAATCAAAACAGGTGGACTTTCCATTTTCCTTTAAGCCCGTTTTTATAAACTGTCATTTGGCTATCCTTGTTATAACCTAAGAAAGCTCCAAATAATTCAGTTACAGTAGCTATTTACATCCACCCAGCAAGCTGGCAACATACTTATTTAGACTTAATGCCTAACACTCGGTGAACACATATGGATCATATCTCTGACTGCGAGTACTCTACTTCATGATGCTGCCATTCAATGTCTCTGGATAGATTTAAGAGAAAAAAAACAATCCAGCTGTGTTAAAAATCCTTCTTTGTAAGTGTCACAGTGTTCCTACCTGACAGTGTAAAGTAACTCAGAAGAGGATTTATTAACACACAAGTCATTTTAGAGGTTTTCTTCACAGTTTAAAATTTGCCATTATCAGCTGAGGTTGGCTTGGTTATTGTTGATTTGTTCATGGTGTCTTTTTGTTTTTACATGTTTCCAATTTTATTTTTTCTGTGACAATTTTCTTTGCTTTTAGTCTGATTTTAAGTTTTCTTCACTATCTAAACTATTTGCTTTACTTTTTCTAACATCTGCAAAGTTTTCAAAAGAGAAAATCCTTGACTAATAAACACTTTGCATCCAGAATGTATATTTGATTGAAATCTACAGATAGAGCACAAAAAAGTGACTGCAATGTAAAGTATTAAAGCATATATGTACATAATTGCCCAGAAGCAAAGCTGCACTGCACTTCTTAATATCAGAAACACTTAAATACACATATATATATCCTTCTATATAAAAGCGGTCAGGATTGTCCTTCCGTCCCGTGAGTGCTACGCAGGCGCG